>NW_007579253.1:69613-71448 GCF_000690725.1 Stegastes partitus
GGCTTAATATAAAGATATGTCACATCATGTGTTGCCTTTGGTGCCACGATTGTAGCAGGAATAAAGACGCACCTGTCACAGTGTTGGTGAGTGAATGGTGTGAATCTGGGTGACATATGGGGGCCGCTGGAGGTGCGCTTCAGGTTCCCATTGAACAGGTGGAAAAGCCGGCCTGCGGGCATCCCGAGATCCAAAGAGTGGACAACCACAATGATCGGAGGAGCCCCAGTTGGCAGCGTCCCATCCCTCGGTCCCACAACCAGAGGACGTGCCAGGGAGATGGCAGGCTACATGCCAAGGCACCGAGCCATGCCTCTGACAGCTCTGCCAGGTGGGCCGGGGAGGGAGGGCAGTCCTCAGAGAGGCAGCGGTGTGTGTCTGCCCTATTACAGGACACAATTTTCTGAGAGACAATCACACAACATACTCACAAACCAGCCGTGAAAATGGCACAGACACACACAGACAAAGGGAAGGAGACTGTGGAGCATCATCTCATCATGTAGAGTAGGAAAAAAATCACTTCCTCTTCTGGTCAACTTTGTGTTAAATAAGCGCCGGCCGCCGTAATTAATCTGCTAACTTACAGAAGCTCAAAACACGACGCCGTGACTCCCGTTCGTCAATCAGTCATCATTACTGTGGACTCAGCACTCATCAGCATGCTTCGGGAACATGATTCATTATGAGTACTGAAGGGAAAAAAGAAAGGTCGGGCTCAGAGAGGGATGAAGACGCACAATCCCAGTTCTGACATCTCAGCAGCCATCAATCAGGAGCCCGAGCCATTTAGTGATCACTAATCTGTCGCCTGTGTCGACCTCAATCATTTTTAAATATGACTGTAGATTGGTTTATTTAAGAGCTATTCATATCTGCTGATGCAATCATATGCCAATTAGGGATGCTGTCAAAGTCCAGTGCGTGATAGCAGCATGGTGCCCCCTGTTGACGGTGGCTTTGTTACCAGAGTTGTCCAGTTAATTGAAACTATTTGATCCTATTTTATACTACGAGCTGTGTTTTCCTTACAATTATGTGAGCAATAAGTAGGTAAAGAAGGATTTAAAAGAGGATTATTAGATTGTCAAGCAGGGAGTTCAGCTAAATAGCCTCCTAAATGTGATTTTATTTCCAACTGCATTTACATACTAATACATAGAAATAGACACATAAGCTGGTAAATAACATCGTACATAGTTTTCATTTATCAAGTAACTTCAAAAAAGTGCAGTAAATGGAAAAAAAAAAATCAATATTTAATGTGAGCACCCTTTGGCTTTAAAATAACACCAATTCTCCGCGGTACCCTTCTGCACAGTTGTTTGTCTCTTCATGTAATCCCAGACTGACTCATTTATGTTGAGATCAGGGCTCTGTGGGGGCGATGCCGTCTACTGGAGGAGCCCTCATTTATCTTGCTGCTGAAGATGGTTCTTTATCGCCCCTCGAAGACCTGCTCTGCTTTCTGGTAATCTGAGGGCGTCTGAAAGTGTCGGCTTCGTGTCTGAATGAGTACTTTTTCCATAGAAGTCGCGACAGCAATCTTGCCAAGGTTGGACCACGGTGACGTTTGTCTATCATTTTCAACATTCTGAACCGCGTGCAGTCACATTAACGGATAGGCGGCCACAAAATGCAGCATACTTCAAGTTGTGTGGAAGAATCTGTGGGAAGATTTTTCCACATTTCAGCAGCGATGTTGGTCCAAGAACACCATGGAGAGCAAAAGACACAGTTTACTGCCAGAGTGGTAAAACTCTGTTCACTATCTACTGTAAACTGAAAATAAAGCCTCCCTCTGATGAAAACAGACTTCAACAGGTCACATTATT
>NW_007579253.1:71744-78362 GCF_000690725.1 Stegastes partitus
CCTCACCGGGACGCAAACCGGCGACCTTCTACCTGCGAGGCAACAATGCTAACCAACTGTGCCACTTTGCAGCCCCAGTTGCAAACATTTACGCTTATTAATTAATTACGCATAAATATTGTAGTTACCCATCACTGGGCAACTATAGCGTAATTGTGCCTGTATATTTGTGTGCATGTTTTTTAGGGGCTTTTGTTTTGTCTGTTAACAGTCTAGCGCTTTACAGGAGAGGAGTTTGAAACTGAAATTCATGACCTCAGTATGGTCACTTCTCAGAGTGATTAGATTTTGGCGTCAATATATGTATTGGTGGCTGCTACAGAGGTCAAAGGTCACATGTCCCAAAAACAGCTCTGTATGACTGAAAATGCACAAAAAGACATAAGTTTAGTATACTAACTTATGAAGATATTTGAGGCCTATAAACTGGTGATGTAACATGTGACTATGAGACAAAGGTCAATGTAAGTAACTCCAGTGTTACTTATTGAGTAGTTATTGAATGTTATTATTATTCTAATTCATGAGTTAATGTGTTAACTTGAATCTGTCATGTATTAATGTTTTATGTTTTAATTTCGTTAACGTAAAACGGAAGTGCTTTTATTTTGAAGGGGCATCAGATGGAAAATATGGAAACTGAAAAAATGTAATGTAGACACCAACGATCAAGTAACGGCAACGTAAAGTTGAGAGAGAGAAGAGACAAAACAAAAGATGAAAGGGCGAAGGAGAGATTAATGAATTTAGCAACAGTCGAGAGGGCAACAAGCTCTTATGTTGGTCATCGGAGAAAGGGAGGAGAATATAAAAAATGTTAGACCATCAGTCCAGGCTTCACATCATTTCGGCTGAGCCGCTACAGTCAAGGTCACACTGAAGGTCTTAAATCATTACAAAATTTAAATCCATTATAACTTAGAAAAGGCGTATGATAAACACATAGTTTTTATCACAACCAGATAGGAACCCATATTGGTGATGTCACACTTGACCTTGGACTAAAGGTCAAGGTCAAACTCAGGGTCATAAATCTGAGGTGCTTAGCCATAGGTGCAAATTACAGAAAAATGCTTCCCCTCCATGCAAAATATCTGTGTTATATGGTTGACTAAGCTCTTGTTACATTACGGATCATTTTAAGGCAAAATCAAGGCAAGTTCATCCTCAAGTAGGCGCACAGTAAAACACAGAACCAGGTAAACACGCATACATTGGGCAACTATGTCAGTCTATGGAGGGCTCTCTAGTTATAAATGATCTCAGACAGTAGGCAGGCTCTATAGGATCTAACAAGACACAATGTGAACTTTTTCTTCACACACACAGTCAGAATTCATCAGCTGCAGTAAAATTATTTGCTAATAGCGTTCATTTTTAAATTGAAAGCACCACAGCTGTTGAGATATTTTTATTTAACCGTCCATAAAGTAGTAGTTAGATTATCATCACACATGGACAAAACATTTATGGTTTAGGAAATCACAAATAAACAAGGCTATTTTGTTGAACTTTTCATTAGTTTAAGTTTTGCCTTGGTCTCTAAGTACATTATTATGTATTATACATGACTAGATGTACTGTCCAGTGTCAAAATATTAATTAATTATTCAACCTTTATTTACATTATATCACACTGAGATATGAAGGCTATTCTGGAGTAAGAGAATAAAAGATGTCGGCGCACAAAGAAACTCGGATAACAATAAAATATTAAAAGGCAAAGCTAAAAAAATACTTTATTTCAGTGCAATTTCAGAGTTTAGGAAATCATAAACAAACTAGACTGCTGTTTTTTTGTGTTTGTTTTTTGTATTTATTATGTCCAGTCCTTGTTGGTCTTTCAGTGTAATTGGTGTGTTTGAATGAGGAACGTTGGTGTGAAACTGACCTGTGTTTGAATGATAGAGTTTCACCGCTTTATAAGATGGATGAGCAGCAATGTTGTCTGTCAGTGTGGACAATAAAACTGCAGGTTTGCATCAAAATAATGATTTGTTTGTCATCAGACTGATGGTAGTGCAGGAATCTATACATCTAAACACAACAGTATATTTGCACTGAAGCAGATCCTTCTTTTGATTCCCTTTAACCTTAAACACTTTCATTGTGAATCAACTCCAGTAATACCAAGCCAGCAGTATTCTACCAAAGAAGATCACACTAGTTTATCTGCATTCACTGTTGTTTTTTTCTTCCACTGTGGTCAGATTACATTGTGGAGAAGCAACTAACACAGTGGATTACTACAAAAAGCCTTTGAGACACATGCTCCTCAGCAACACGAGCACATGAAAAGCCTTCTGGACGTCTTCATTAGCATGAAATATGTGGTGTGATATGACGTGTGTGGAGGCAAGTTGACGTGATTCACATTCACGTATTTCAAAGACTGTTGTTCACTTTGGCGGATTAAAAAAAAAAAAGGGTTACTTTTTAAAAATAGAAGCGTGGCAGTGCCGCTTTAATCTCTGTATGAACAACATGCTGGCCATCAGTATTAATCCCAGCGCAACAATACATGAGCTTCTAGCTAAAAGCCAACAGCTTGAAGTTGGAGAGGCGTCCGCGGTGTCTTCCAACAGCAAAGAGATGCTGCGCGTAGAGAGGAGAGATAATACGAGCCAGTGAAGCTGTTCATCTTACAGACAGAAGTGGAAGGGAAATGTGTTCCTCTCCACTAAAGACAGCCATGATGATGAATGAGACTCCGTGAGACCAGTTAAATATCTTGTCGTGGGGTGAAAAGAGGGTGTGCCGATCTGCCTGTACAGCAAATGTGCCATTTTCATACGATAGTCGTCTGCAGATGAGTTAATGATTGCGGGCGAGGCTGTGAATGATACGATATTACAGAATCATAGCTCGGTGGCTGAGATTCTATTGCTCATCAGTGTCTTAACAAGCCCAGCCTCACTGTTGGTTCTGACAAAAGTGTGTTTTAGTAACAGGATGAAATTCGATGCTCCTAAATCTACCCTGTCCACCTTTGTCTTTTTGTTCAGTAATTTTTGTTAAGTTCTAATAGTAGAGACACATCATGTTCAGACATTGGCTCTCTGTGTCACATTTCCACACAGCCTGAGCTACAACTTTCAGCAACAGTTTTTGCTTTTATTACACAAGAAAATAATGTACTTTATTGTTTTATACCAGGAAGGAATGATGCCATATATAACAGACAATGATAAAATTATACCTCTATTATTATTTATTACACTGCAAACTTATATTTTTATTTCCTGGTACAATGTAAATGTTGTATATTTTGTACGGTTGTATTTTTCTTCATGAATTTTTAGGACATATTTGCTGCTTATGTTTATCTTGTATTTGTTCTACAGCTTAAATTTCTAAGACTGAATGTTAGCAACTCTAATGTAAGTGTTTCTGTTTCTGATTGTGATTCACATCTCCAATGTGTTATTGTATGGTATATTAACTAAAGGGAAAGCCTGCACAAGTTATGACCAGGCGAGTTCCAAAATCGTTGTGAAAATGTTCTACTATTTTTTTCTCAGTTGGGAAATTTTCTGTTAGTTCCCAAAATGTTCTTCCTATAGGCAGAACACCTGAATGATGCACTTTCACTGAATGTTCTTCATTTGTTATAAAGTAACGTTGTGGAACATTGAGGGAATGTTTTACAGATTCTATAATGTGTTCCTTAACAACATCCCTAAAACATCCTCAGAACATTGTAGGAAGAAGGTTTCATCGTTGCTAATATATCGCCGTATAGGAATGTCTTATAAAGAACATTTTGTCATCTGAGGTCAATAACATCTTGAAAATGTTTTTCTGAATGTTGCATTGACAACATCTCTTATTTGTTATCATTGTGTAAATGTTTGGTGGAAAAACTATAACAATAACATTCTATCATGTGTTTTCTCAACAACATTCCGGAAATATCCTCACAACATTGTAGAATGTTCCACCTTTGATAATATGTAACATTACAGGAACATTGTATGAAGAATGTTCTGTCATCTGAGGTCCGAATAACACCTTGAAAATGTTTTCTGAATGTTGCATTACGAACATCCTTCCTGTGTTATCAGTCTGGAAACATTTTAAAGAAGAGTGTTCTACCATGTGTCCCCAAAAAAGGCAAAAGGTTCCATCTTTAATATATCACGTTATAGAAATGTTCGAAGATGTTTGATATAAATAAAACATTCTGTCATCTGAGACGTTCTTCTTTTGTCTTCATGGAACATAATTAAATGTTGACGTTAAAATATTAAATTAGTTTTAGAGGAACATTTTTGGAAATGAAAATATTTCTAAAATGTTTTGATTGAAACAATATCTTGAGAAAAACTTATTAGAACTTGTAGGTAATGTTATTCAATGTTGTGAGAACATTCCCTGCCTGCTGTGGATCCATCACACAGCCAAGCCCACTCAACTTTCTAAAAGTTTAATTTAAGCCACATTCATGTCTTGTGGGATGTGAAGCAGTGATGGTAGAGACTCGTGGGATGTTTACGACTTGTGGGTTCTAATGTCATCCGACAACTCAAGCTGATTGTGTTCACTGCAGGGTTGCTTTAGTGAGGGTTAAAAATACTCTGTGCTGTCAACATACAAGTGAATCCATTAAATAAGTTTTAATTATGAAGATGGTAATGACATGAGACATTAATGTTTGATTTTCAGTCCTGTTTTTGCACCACGTCATACGTATCCAAACTTTCAGAACAACTGTAGATTTTCTTATAGCCACAATTGACCTGGATCTTGATATGAAATTAAGATTTTTTAAAAATATTATACATCACCTATACTCTAGTATTTAGCCCAACAATGTCAAAAAAGACAGTCAGTATTCTTAGTGGTATTTTAGGGTCTGCAATTTCCAGGAAAATCAGCAAAAGTATTGATGACCCATCCTGCATTTGGGAGTGTATACATAGACTGTATATAAAGATGGATAAACTCTCTGAATAAAGGTTTTGAAGTTCAGAGTGGTATCTCTGGCCCTCACTATCTTGGCAGTACATGACTCTTTCAATCTCTCCACTAATCCAAAAATTTCCAGAGTAATAAAGTGAAAGTAGAGCCACAGACTGTGATTTCACCAACCTTCCACTCAAAATGGCCACCCTTTAATTATGCACATTTTTAAGCCTTAATACCATTCAAACTGTAACGTTGTAAACATATACAGAACTCATGGAGTTGTCAGAAATAGAGAAATTAGCTATAGAGACCAAACCTTGTATCGTACTCGGCTGTAAACATGCTAATGTCTGCTCTAAAGTTGGACACTTTAACATGGGGGTCTATGAGGGGGACTCAGCTTTTGCAGTCAGCCTGAAGAGGCCATCTGAGGAACTGCACTTAAACTTTGTCTTCATTTGTCAGATGTGGAGGTTGTTGCTTGGGCGTTCTGCGTCTAATGAAAGGCTTCCTACAGATGTGGAGAGGTGGGCAGAGCCTGCTCAGGCCTCTGAAACTGACCAATCAGAACAAGCTGCTGTTTTAGGAGGGTAAAGACAACCGCTCCAGCTTGTGTTTTTGCAGGAAACGTAAATATGCAGAAGCAAACATCCCTCTGCTCCCCGCTTCATGGGAACTTTAATTACAGCAACTCCCACATGAAAAAACACAGTTCTTATGTAACGTCAGTGAACGGAGCCGTACAGGGATCCGTCACTCTCCTCTTCCTAGACGGGTCCCCTGTTTCTCCTTTCACTTTCATCTGGTTTCTCTTGTCTCCGGGCTGCTTCTCGTGTGGTTTTCTTTTCAAACTCTTCCCTCTGAGGTCTGCTGTGTATCTACTTAAAGTGGGCAAGGTCTTTGATTTTGACTCTCTCCTTATTCTGTTCCTCCTCTCTCTCTCTCTCGCTCTCTTTAACCCAAAACTCTCCCTCCTCCTCCACCGGGTCTCGGTTTTGCCTCTCGTTTTTATCTTCACCTTTATCATCATCCACACCATCATCATCGTCATCTGCTTCCCCAGATTCACTCACCAGCTGCTGCATCCTGGAGGCTCCTCGCGGCCTCTTATCTCTGTGCACAGCTCTCTGCCACATTTCAAGGCCCGACAGCTCTTGTGTTGCTCTTTGTCTGCCTTCGTCTGCAGTCGAAGCCGCCGCTGACCAAAAGAGACAAGAGCCTTATAATTAAGCACAGCTGCAGGTGATCTGCTCTGTCACTATTTATTGATTCAACAAAGACATGAAAGAAACGTTCCACAAAAACAGCAAAAGAATGCAAAGAAAACACACGCAAAATATTAAAAGAAGATAAAGACGAGAACACGACAAATCACGTCAACATAGAAAAGTCATCCGAGTAATTGTTCTGGTAAATCAACAGTGAAAGCAGCACAGTCGCTTGCTGAACCTACTGACTTGATCTTTCTTTCATTTCTTGCAGCTGCATCATTATTTATTGTCACAACAAGCTGGAGAACACAACAGCTCCACTCATCTTATTATGATGTTGTTCAGTGACTCGCCCCCTTTAATTACAGGTTAAGATGCTCATCATGAACCACAGTGTTGGTTTGAATCAGGCTGAGGAGGCAGTTTTCACTCACAAACATGTTGTCATCTCTCTGCTACGGCGATCTAACAGAAGCATCGAACGCTACGATAAATAAAT
>NW_007579253.1:79197-87257 GCF_000690725.1 Stegastes partitus
TCCAGATAACCCTCACATCTGCAGCATCTGGCTAACGAGCAGCCGGTTGATCTGAAAGGTGGCTTCTGGGGAAACATTACGAAGTGGAACCCTGTGAAACATCTGATATTCACAAGCTGGTCCTTTTTCTGTACTCCACAGCTGCAATCAGTCCAAAGAAAATAGACCTAACAGGGCAAATGAAAATGTATTTCAGTTATTTTTGAAATGATTAAGACCTGCAGTTCTAAAAACACATCGTTGAAAATGAATGATGTGAGGCTGAGCGTTGAAGAATGAATGCACTCCGACCCACTTCACCCTCCATGAACAACCCATTTCACATTACACACAGTCATTTACTGCACTGGTAATAAAACATGTAAATCTTTAATATTTCAAATTGGATCTAGGTGTGACTTATGAAATACATTTAGTTTAATTATGATTCACATACATTTAGATCAATTAAGTGAAATGTTTCTACTTTAAATGTCCAAAGCAGCTCATTTGAATCAGATGAAATACTATTATTACCAACACGCATTAAATCAAAGGTAACCTTGTGCTGTTGACTTCTGTCCTTTGTACATGTTAAATTAAACATGTCATTTGACACTGACTGACAATATTCCATTGATCCACTTCTCTGAATGAAAACTATGTTGAAGTACACTGTAAAAAGACAGCCTGTTAAAAAGGGTGAAAATCTAGCAGCAAGAATGACAGAAAAATATGTTAAAAGAATAATATGGTAATACAGTAACATTCCAAATATCTGTAAGATAATTATATTTTTGATGGATTTAAATACAATTAAACAGTGAAATTTCACACACACACACACACACACACACATTGTAAAATAACATATTAGTATTCATAAAAATACACATTCATGTTGTCAACATTATTTACAGTTTAGGCCTGTTTTTTGTTGTTGTTGTTGTTGTTTTTAGTCAACATGCAAAAAAAAAAATTCTGTGATTTTACCAATTATATGTATTTTAATAAAACAGGAAAATCAGTAAAAAAAAAATAACTGTTAAAAATGATTGACTATTTTTCATTCTTTAATTTACACAATCTTTCTGTCAGACAGGAAATATCTGTACAATAATGTTATTCTGCTCGTTTAAACACAACACAACAGTGTCATTTTACCACCAAATGTTGCAAAAGAACAAATTATTATTTGTAAAAATCAAAATTTTTGAAAGGGATGTTCTGTATAGTTTTGATCTGTTTTTCTCTTTTTTCCTTAATTTTTTTTTTTTGTTCCAGTCAACATCAACTTTTTTATGTTTCCTGTAATTTTACTAGTTATTATCTGTAACAAACAAAACATAAAATATCTGTAAAATAACAGTTAAAAATGATTTACAACTTTTCAACCCTTAATTTCCATATTTCTTTTAATTTCAATTTTAAAAAAATTAAAAAACGTTTCTTTCCTCATTTAGATGCAGTAAAATAGTGTAATTCTACACCAGATGTTCTCACCTGTAATTTAACAAACCAGTGAAAAGTTAAAACTAGTAATTTTTTTTTTTACAGGGTAGACGGATGAGCAGCAAACAGAAAAACCAGCGCGACTCCAAACAAAAAGCATATGGAAGCATTCA
Organism: Stegastes partitus; assembly: GCF_000690725.1. Lineage (NCBI taxonomy): Eukaryota > Metazoa > Chordata > Actinopteri > Pomacentridae > Stegastes > Stegastes partitus. The sequence goes on from NW_007579253.1 coordinate 80,802, forward strand.
GTGCATGTTTAGTGATATAACACATGAGCAGCAACATGTCAGCCTGTTTTTAATGAGTCCGTACCTTCGGGCTCGGCTGTCTGATTGCCTCGCAGGTGAAACCACTTCTCATGTGGTCCAGAAGGCCATCTGGAACATTATACAACACAGTTTTTGATGATATAAGCCAGAACACATTTCTCTGACCTTGTGCAGTGAACTCAAACAATACAGTGAATTTATGAGTATCAGCGGCAGCATTTTTTTTTTTTTTGGGGGGGGGCTCACTTGTTCTTAAGGAGAAAAAAAAAAACCTTTCATAGGATGTCATGTGAAACGGCTGGCTGTTTTTAAAAATTGAAGCCGCGGCTCGGCCGAGCAAGAACCCGTCTCTCAACGTCTCATCAGCCATCTGGACGTAACTCAAGACGAGGCATGGAGCCAAATTTAAACAATCCCTCCTCTGGGCTGTTGGGCTGACTGATGAGGTGCTACGCTGCAGCCCTGACCCCGCTCGGCTCTCCGCTTTTTCCAATAACAAAATACACTCATAGTGGCATGTCTGTGCTGCCCCTGATATAACTGTCTCCATTACAAAGTGTCACTGTGGCTGCACACATGCGCCGAGCACAGAGGCTCCTGCGGTGCATTCCACAGTGAGGCCCGTTCAATGGAAGCCACAGGGCCCATAATAAAACCCAGCGGTTGTAAAACATGACATTTGACAGTAGCGGAGTAACCTGAGCGATCTGACTGCGGCCTTCGTGAATGGCGTGTCTGGAAGTAATGGCTGCGCGCTAATGAACGCCGGTGTTTATTTTAGCCGTTTAAAGTGGTAAAACAAACGCTTAGCCGCCGTCCCTCGTGGTTACTTTATATCTCGGACAGCGAGCGGCGTGCAGTTTTCATTACTGCGGCTCAAAATGGTAAAAGCAACACAAATGAAGGCTGGGAAAGCTGTTTTAGTTGAAGAGTCGCGAATTTGTCACAGCCACTTCCTTTCCCAGGCCTGCACTGCTGACCTGAACCTCTCCCTGCGCCTCTATTTGCCGTGACCTTGAAGACAGCTCACCTAAATCTGGCTTAAATTACCCCGTATGACTTACCGACAGCCACACAACCCCCCCATTCTTCCACCGCTCGCAAACCCCCAATTCCACAAAAAAAATGAAGAGAAAGCAGCTCCGGCTCAGGCAGCCTCCTCTCAATATCGGCAGCTTTTATACGCTGCCAGGCTCCCTGTCCTTGCTTCAGCCTGAAGGACTGCCTCCTCCTATACGGATTAACAGAGTCATTTTATTCATAGGAATCGGCCCAGAGCAGGTGCTGCGCTGATCCAATAATCTCCACGTCAGATGGATTACCTGACTCTTAATCAATGATACGATTGACACGTCCCCATCAGAAGTGCAGTTACAATAAGTGGTGCACACATCTGCTTTAACCTGATAAAGGAGTCTCGCAGTGAAGCACATTTAAGTGTGGCTTTCTTTTGCTTTCTCTGAAGGATAAAACGGCGATCTGCTCCTCCCTGAGTGGAATTTTGCTGATTTTGTTCATTGCAAAACCCTTTCAACTGGCTCATAAAAGCTGCTCATTAAGACCACATTATAACTCCATCCATCATTCATGTGAACTGCATAATATCGGCAAATTTTTTGGCAGATTCCTTTTTTTGGATCCCCCTTTCCTTTATCTCTGCCCTTACGCCTCCCTGCTGCCGTAATGACAGCAACCTGTGGAGTCTTGCAAGCTGCAGATACGTCTCTGACTTCGTGCTCGCTGGCGCTCCCTCAGATAGGCAGAGAATGATTAATGAGCGGTTTGAATGGAGAACAGGAAAGCCTCCAAAAATGTCCACTTTTTTTTTTTTTTCCCCACTTGCGACGTTTTGAGAAGCTGACAGAAATAAAGAGGTCCAAGAGCGGAGCCCTGAGGGACTCCACGTCTTTCTGTTTGACAGTAAACAGGTGGTCCGTTCCAACAGATTGACGTCTTCCTACACCAGTAAACACTAACATGAGATATCAGACATTTGGCTCTCTGGGGTTAACAGCAGCGAGTACGATGCTGCATCAACGCCCCTCTGCGACTCCATTAGCTCCATCATCCCTCATCGGCTAATTACTCCATCTTCACAGTATTGATTCAAGCTGCTACTGCTGGCATTTATGTTGGAAAAGATCACCTGCTGATGATAGTGTCAGAGCAGAATTTACATCTGAAAGAGCCCATATGATGCACATTTACAGGTGTATGGTTTTATATTTTATATGCTTTAATATTAAAAACAGTCATTATTTTTCTCATTCTGTGCATTTCTGCAGCAGCCTTTGTTTAGCTCCTATCTCTTCAAGGTTTCCCTCCGGAAAAGCTCCGATTGGTTCAGCTGGCCTCATAAAAGTCAATGTTGGTTTCATAACACAACCCCAGACCTGAGTATAGGCAGACGGAAATAGCCGTTGTACATAAGATGCGGACATGTATACGTCTAAGCAAAACAGAAGTGACTCTAGCAATTGTTTGTTTGAGACACAGACTTTCTATCATAAAAGATGGACATTTCAAACTTTTATGGCCGTTTCTGTGTCTTTGACATCAATCAAAAGTTTTCAAATTTGGTTGCTTTTTTTAAACACAGTGGATGAACAAAAGTAATCTAAACCAACGCTGTTTGTTCATAAAATGTGTATCTGTTGACCAGTAAAGATCTCTTTACTGTCTATGACTATTAATCAGACAATACTAAAACAAAAAACAGCAAAATTCTGTAAGTGGATTTTGAGTTTAAACGTTTTTGTGAAACCATTATTTCGAAGGTCAAGAATGATTCTTAAAGGTTTTTTAGTTTTGAACACATTTAAGTTTAAAACCCCCATTGTATCAGCTGGGTCATTCCACCTTAAATCAACAACCTCGGCTCTGACATCTTTGATTTGTCTGGAATTTTTATAGCATAAACTACAATTATCATTATTATTGTGGAAACGGTTTAATAGGATCATAAGAGGTTTTCTTGCTTTTCGTCCCATTGAGAATAACTTGGCCTTGTGAGAGTACATGTATATTTATAGCAACTGCTGAAGAGTTTAGCTTCAAGCATCTCTTTCAGTGCATTCAACAGCACATTAGGTAACAGTTCAATCTGCTTCTCCAGGTTACAAAGTGGGGTCCAAAAATGAAAACTATTCCCATAATATTATCTTATATTTTGAGAACCATTTTGAAACTCTATTCTACTTGCATTAGGCAGCATTTTTGTTTTGGTGGTACAACTTGTCCAATAATGCAGATTCTGAATCAATAACAGTGAAAAATGTATTAAATTATCTCTAACAGTTCTTGAGATGCTGCTGTTCAAACGTAGCCTCATATTTCAAGGTGTGAAAAACAACTGCTTAACGTGGGTCGACTGGCAATATTTAAAAAAAACAAAAAAGTTACCTCAGAAAGTATTTTAAACATCATTCAAATGTTTCACAGATTTAAATACGTAGGTTGTGATTAAAACAAATTCAAACAAATAAGAGATGGCTGAGAAGGAGGTCCCTGATGATCTGATATGGAAGATGTGGTCACATATTGATAAATATATTTCACTTGGGTCATTCTGTGTTACACATAGCTCATGGTCTGTTTTAACACCAGCCACAGATGCTTCATTGGAGACGTTATGCTCGTCACGCTTTACAAACTTCTCAGTTTTGCTAGAATTGCTGAAATCACTGTGATGTGTTTGTCTGCTTACAAATGCCAAAAAGTGCTGCTCATCTGTTTTCACTTTGGTCTGTGAGGTGAAAATTATTCTGCTTTTTTTGACATTTTCCATGAACACAGTCGCAGCAGCTCACCCTGTCAGCATCACGCAAATCTTTCTCAACACTTGCATTAATGCATATGAACCGTATATAAGTTTCCAGCTCTGAGTTCACACTCCAAGTGTCACCATGCACCACACACACACTTCTATGTATCTTTGTGAGGACATTCACTGACATAATACTTTCCCTTTACCCCAACCTAAGCCTTGTTCGAACCCGAACCCTAAATCTCAGCCCTCAAACAGCCTTCTGAAAGGGTGTGAAAATAGTGAAGGCCGACAGAAAGGTCACCTCCAACCTCATACCTGCTGGGCTCGGATTACAAAGTCTTGCCACGGCGAGGAGAAATGCCCCTCAGGACGGCTGTATGGGAGGTAGTGTTGCCAGCTGCCTCTCCAAACCTTTTCACTCTGCTGTAATGAGCTGCAGCGATAGTTAATAAAAACGTGGAGCACATGGGAATGGGCTTTTCACTCTGTTCCCATTTCATTTTCTGTGCTTGAACATGTCGGAGCAGATATGTTTGTTGTTGTTTCTAACCTGCATGCAGCATTAAACACACTTAAATCTGTCTTAATCTCTGCACCTTTTTGTTTCTTTTATCCTTTAAATCCTCATCTAGCAAGTTGTATCTCCTTTCTAATCTGGAAAACGTCTCCACGTCATTAACAAATCATTATGAGGACTGTCTCATTGTCTACAAGCTGTGTTTACTGTCAACACATGACTTCACCAGAGCAGGTCAGCTCCTGGTTCTGGCAAAAAAGAACTTTGCAAAAAGACCAAGAAGTTATTACAAGAACAGCAGAGAGACGAAGAATGAAGAATGAGCACAAAGAGACACAAAACAACAAAGAGACAACACCAAAAAAGACAACTGACAGAACCACCACAAAAAATAACCACCAACAGAAGCAAAACAACCACAGAGACAACCTCCCCCCCAAAAAAGACACATAATAGAGCCACAGAGACACAAAACCACTTCAAAGTGACAGAAAATGATCACAAAGACACACAAATATCCATAAAGAGATGCAACACTACCACAGAATCACAAAATAACCACAGAGAGACATAAAACCAACAAATAAATGCAAAAATGATGACAAAGACACAAAAAACAATAACAAATAGACACAAAACTACTACAAAATGACCACAAAACAACCACAGAGAAACAAAAACACTAAAAAGACACACAACAGAACCACAAAGAGACACACAACCACCTCAAAGACACACAAAATGATCGCATACAACGACACAAAAATAACCACAAAGAGATGCAAAACAACCACAAGGAGACATAAAAATCACCAAAATAGATGCAAAATGATGTCAAAACACATAAAACAACAGCAGAGACACAAAACAACGTCACACCACCAAAAATGACACAAAATGACTACAAAAAAGACACAACAGAACCACAAAGAGAAACGAAACCACTTTAAAGAGACAAAAAGTGGATCACACAAAAATATTCACCAAGAAGTGCAAAATGACCACAGAGAGAAATATAACCAACAAATAGATGCAAAATGATTAGTAAGACACACAAAACAACTACAAAAAGACATAAACAACCACAGAGACACACAATGATCGCAAAGGGACACAAACAGAAAAAACATATCACAAAGAAACCAAAAAAAAAACCATGAAGAGATACAAATAATTACAACTAAACATAAAATGGCCACCAAGACACACACGACTACAAACAGACACAACACCACCAAAAAGAAAATGTCAAACTGATCACAGACACATGAAACAAAAACTAAATGACACAAAATGACCACAAAACAACCACAGAGAAACAAAAACAACAAAAAGACACAACAGAACCACAAAGAGACACAAAATCACTTCAAAGAGACAGAAAATGACCAGACAAAACAACAATGACACAAAAATAACTGCAAAGATGCAAAACAACGATAAGGAGACATAAAAATGGCCAAAATAGATGCAAAAATATGACAAAAAACACATAAAACAACCACAAAGACACATATAAACAACTACAGAGAGATGCAAACTGATGACCCAAAAAAAGCATGAATGTAAATGGGAGGAAAGATGATTTTAGATAAGGAGTCTCAGACGCAGGAATGTAACCCTTATGGTTCTGACCTCCTTTCACCAAGACCAGCACACACCATCAATCAGCATCCACCAACCAGCATCCTGGTGTTTGTGTTCTGATAAAAAGAGAGGCGACGAAACAGCTCCGACACAAAGCCTATAGACAAGAACGATGTGCTATTACACTGAACACAATAGTTTCCTGGAGGAATAAGATATTAGTTGATATAAACATAAAGGTCCCCTGTGGTGATGATCTGTTTTTATTGTGTTTTTATGGTCGCTATAAACTTGTATGTGCAAAGTAAAAGCTGTTACAATATGAAGATGTTTACTTGTGCTGTTATTTAGGGCTCCGCTGCAACTAGATAGACTCCCAGCTTTACGAGCCAGTGAGAATTTAACTCAGCTGCTTTGGTACAACTAACAAAACAACAAGTCAAACTTTGTCTGCTTCCAGATGAGACATTCAGAATAAGCAGCTGCCTCACAGACCACCAGGTTTATTCACTTTCTCAAATTTTGGTGATTATGGACTTGTATTGTTTTGTGTTTTGGATCC
>NW_007579253.1:87267-90653 GCF_000690725.1 Stegastes partitus
GTTGTTGTCCCTGTGTGTTCGGCTGGCAGTGTGGTTCATTTTCAGGCTGGGCGGGGCTGGTTGGAGGAGGACGCTCCCTGGCTGGCACAGCGATTGCCTCATCAGCGCACTGGTTAAAGCCACTGGTCACCTGGACTCCAGTGCCAGACGACTGCCAACTCCACGAGTGGTACATTCAGGCCGCTTAGCCGTATCCACTGAGTCTATGCGGTTTACGCTAAGTTATCTCAAGCTCACGAGTAACCTTTTGTTGTCTCTCCTTGTTTCCCAGCGTCCCCTCCACCAGTCCAAGCATCCAGCCGTTCGGTACCCCACGCCAGCCTTTACCCTCCGCGGAAACACAAGTCGGACTTTCCCCTCCACACGCACCTGCACGGAAAATCACCTTCTTATTCCTCCCTGCAACCAGTGCACCCGCCCTGGATCCCTCACCTGCCTCTTGGTGTCCCACACTCCCTGGATTCCCTCAAATAAACCTGTTTTTTCCCTTTAACCCCGTCTCCTTCTCGTTTTGGGTCCAAACCCATGTCCTTTGGCCACTGGGCCGTAACAAAAATGTCTCTATCACGAGTAAAGCACAACAAATGTTCTGCAAGAGTGAACACAACAGGCTGCATGCACTCTCAGCATCTGATGAACTGAAGATCCAGTGGACTGACCCTGTCCATTAAGACTACATGTTGACCAGCAGTCACCGCAAAGTCATCTCAGAGCTGCTAATTTTAGAACTAACATTTTCTGAAAAACTCACTGCAGACATGAAATAAAAACAACGGCTGTGCTGCAAATTTGATTATTTTACTATGTTAACTGATTGCTCTGAGAAAGCCAGAAGCGATAGAAAGTCCGGATCTCACTTAGTCAGTCAACTCCAGCTGCCACGTGGTCAACAGACACACAGAGAGTCTTCTTCCTGAAGGGGACAGCAGCAGCTTGGCTACATTTAAAGCTACAGACGCTGAAACAGACCAATTAAAACCAGGATAACTTAAACTATCATAGTAAAATTAATCCGCTTTATACTGAGCTAAAAAATTGAAAGACAATCTGGGGAAATGTGGGACTTTTATTAATTTGCTGAAAAGAGGCACAATATAAACCTTTTAAAGGCTTCTGAGCAAAGATGGTAAATGTATTCCATTGTGCTGCAGCACAACGTGGCCGTATTCCTCAAACTGCCTCAGGGATAAAAAATAAAAAAAGTCTAACATAATAATCAATCACAGCTTGAGGATATAAAAATAAACATATGTGCCTATAATTTAGCCAGCAGAGTAAATCAGAGATACATTTCCAGATAAACAAGATGAGAGAGCGATTTGGACATCTGTGACTGGCCAAGCAGAATGCGAGGCTTGTTTGATATACGGCAGGATGTTTGCAGGGCCGAGCCTTGAACCAGGCAACGTGAGGAACAGACTGTTTCATAATCAAAACCATCCAGCGCACAGGGAATAAGTTATCCTCTGGTGGATAGATTCAGCTCAGCCGCTCGCCATCACGTCACGCCTGGGTCACCTAAATATGTTGCTCAGTTCGCACAAACAAAGTCGTGTTTACACGTGAAGAGGAAGGGGATTTGAAAACATGCTCGGCTGATGTATGATGAAGTAAATGAAATGTTGAAAGAGTTTTGCAAACCCGTTCCTGACAGCGATACCTGCTGCCCTGGCAATAATCTGCAGGCTGCTAACTGCACCGCCGCTTTTCCTCGCATGAGTACCGACGACGCTGCCAGGCAGGACGGCGGAAGCAAAGGCTCATCAGCAGGAAGGAGGAGATGTGCGCAGCCCCCTGTGAGGCGCTTCGCTGCTTGGGGTTTAATACCTGTTGAGTGGACAGAGATTTAGTGAGCTTGAGCGCCGCAATCCCAGCTTAATGTTGTACAGGTGCATCTCTCCTCTCAGGTTAAACTCGCCTCGGGGCAGCTGGCAACGCTAACTGGAAGAGCTTGAGTCTGCCGGAGTCTGCTGGGGAATCAGTTTGATACTGTGGCAAAGGAAAGAAAGGTTTTTTTTCTTATGAAAGGCACAAAGAGACAGCGGCAGAATCTTACAACATCCACATGTACACACACATACGAACACATCAGACACTGCTGCATTTAATTTTTGGGGGTTTGTGCTACATTCTGAGACAGATACTTTACTTATCCATGGGGCAAATACAAAATATATCTGTATTTCTGCATTTATCTTACCTTAATTGCATTGATTAACATTAAACTCTGTTGCAAAAAGGTCCTCTTTTCTTTATGTATATCCACTTGCAACTGCTACAGTTTTAATATAGCTTAATACATTTCTGGGAAACAATTCCATATTCTAAAAAAACAGTCCGTGCTCCTAATATATCATACTTTCTGAATACATAACATATATTCTGGTATGTATAAATAGAGAGGCTCTTTCTTGTACTTAAAAAAAGAAACCCAGATTCAACTCTCCGCTCACAAAGGTGGTAAATATTTTAAGGGCACAGGACCAAATTCCAAATTAGCTGCCATAGGCATTATGTTTTATGAAAATAACTTCTCCAACTTCTCTATAATTTACAACTCTCCGCGGCCTTCTTTGGGCTTTACCTGTGCTCCGGCTTTGCCCCGGACAGCTGTGGAAAAATCTGATTTCCTCTGCAGCACTGCGTTAGCTAATGGAAACACGGCCATAACTGTTGACATCATTACAGCAAACAAGCGCGGCTGTTTGGGCCTGTGGAGGAGAAATGCTGTTAGAGGCTGCACCTGTTAAAGAGATGTGAGCTCTGCAAAGCCAAGACAGCTTATCCATTTTGCGTCATTTTAACGTCAGCGTTTCTGCCGTGCGTTCGGGTTCATCGTCAGCAGAAGCTTTAAGTCCGTGCACGAAATTCGAAGAAGAAACAAAAGACCTGAGAGGAAGCCACGAGTCTTTCTCTCACTTGACCTCTCTCTTCTCTGTGACCCGACCCGTCGTTGCCCTCTGAGCTTCCTGACTAATGTTTACACTGCTCTGCTAATGAAAGGCAGCTTTTAAAGGGTGCGCTGCTTTTCCTCCATCAGTACAAGAGAGCTCAGAGACTTTGCTTTTAAAGAGCTGAAAACACCACGACCCCCCGACAGAGTCAAAGGTGGACGTGACCGGTGGCCTCGACTCACAGCTTGATAAAATAAAGAAAATGTTGAGATGGAATTTGAGAAATAAGGCTACATCCATTCTAATATGTTTTCATTTTACACCGTCTTGCAACTGGAGACTTTTGAAAATGATCATGCAGAACCTCATGTTTTGCCTTCTGTTTGGTCTATGTGTTGCGCTCAGATTAATTTTTGAACCAAACAAACAAAGAAAATAACGACATCAGCCTTGACTTGACACGGTAATTCAACATGGATAACACATTTCAGG
>NW_007579253.1:91825-129004 GCF_000690725.1 Stegastes partitus
ACTAAGCAAACAAACTTTTGTGTTTACGCCAGAACCTGGAGTACAAGAACTGGAGTACAAGAATGGCCATGTGAGCGGTGCTTTCAGGCGAACTAGCATGCACAGAAATTGTTCATGAAACCGAGATAAAAATACTCATTAAGACAAAGATTGTTTTGTTTTTGGGTGGGGAAACAGACTGTCTTTGTCTATAACAAAATGTGAATTCAAATTTAATTGTGTCTATACAGAATGTTTAATTCAATTCAGTTTTATTTATATAATACACGTTTGCTCATGAAGTTGGAATCAAATATTTTTTCTGCCTCTTCTAATGAAATGATCGTGACAATGTGATTTATTCTTGATAAAGTGTATAGCTTCCCAAATATTTATTAATACCACAATATAAATACAATACATGTCACAGTACAATTAAACCACAGAACTTTTGCAAATTGTGTATTCAGGCTCAAACTAAATTGGGGGTACTGAACAATATGATTAAGGGTTTTGTTTCAATTTTTCAACCTTGGTCAATTTAACAGGAAACACATATTCGCAGGGATTCCATTCATAAGAATGTCCAATATGACTCTTTCAAATGTCACTAATATTGAGTATGGCCACCCCTGACATGGATCAATACCTTCAGACATTGTGGCGTACTGTCCACGAACTGGTTGATGGTGTCAATGGGCAGGACGTCCCACTCTTTAGTCAGATCCCAAAGTCAGAACTGGTTTCACCTGGATGACTGGGACTCAGTATGTAATCATTGCACCTGGTCAGAAATGATTACTGATGTGTATAACTAGAAATAAAAAGAGGAATGTGTCTGAAAACAAAAATTATTCCAACTTTATGGATGACAGTGTATATACAAAAGAATAGAGTTACTTCATTGATCCCCAAAGGGAGATTCTGTTGTTACAGTAGCAAGCAGAGAGTAAAGTGACCACCACAATAGAAAAATCTAAAATATAATAGAAATAGAAATATAATAGAAAAATACACTGAGATGTAAAATGCACAATAAAATCCATCCATCCATTATCTATATACCTTAATCCTCACTGGGGTCGCGGGGGGCTGGAGTCTATCTCAGCTGACTCAGGGCGAAGGCAGCATATTTTTGGACTGTGAAGAAGCTGGAGAACCCTGACAGAACCCACGCTGCACGGGGACAACATGCACACTCGACGCAGAAAGATCTCAGGCATCCAGATGCGAACTGAGGATCTTCCAGCGCAATAAAGTCTAAAATATATCATGAATGAAAATGTATGAAATTGAAAAATTCAACGTAAAGTGTCAAAATGTCAAAAACGTCAGAACTATAGAACCAATTCACAACAACTGTCATCTGGTAGCACTTCACATAGGAAGGTAACCTTAGACATTATCTAAAGATCTAAAGCTTCCTTTGGATTCTCTTTGTGCAAACACTTGACAACAGTGTGAAGGAAGGAAAAACCTCCGCAAGTCATATGAATGTCAATATTTATCTGTCTTAGTTTCATTTGACTGACTGACTGACTGAATGATTATTATTATTATTGTTGTATAAAATATATGTTTTATTGATTAAAAAAAAAAAAAAAGTGAGCTTTTACAATATTGAATTTCCCTTCTGGGATAAAAAAAGTATTTTTCATTCATTTCATTTCATTTAAACCTGGAATTAATCAAAAAGTTTAAGGCTTTAAACACATTTAAAATCACAAGAAGTCCTGGCAGCTAAAATGTCGAAGCACCAGAACTCGTGTTGGAAGTCAAATTGTTATTCTGAGCAAAAAGGAGCTTTCTCAGCATCAAATCATGAGGAGACTGAAGGTATCTCAGAGGGCAGCACATGGCACCCTGGAACACTTTGTGGAAACTGGATTTGTTGTATCCAGAGCACGATCAGGCAGAGCCAAAGCGACTGCACCGCCAGAACATCAATACATCAAGCTTTGTTCGCTGAGAGGTAGAGGAGCAACTTAGTTACAGATACAGAATTTACCACATAAAGGATGCAAGACTTCAATCAGCAGAAATCCTGTCAAAACACGGCTGTGTGGTGTCTCAGAGGACAAGCAGCGTCTCTAAACCACTTCTCAGGAGGGAAACAAAGACAAACAGTTTGGGTGGGCTCAGACATGACGGCATTCACCGAGGAAGATGGACAAAAGTCCTATTTACTGATGAGATCAGCGCCAGTAACAGACAGGTGTGTATAAGGGGACCAACAGGAGAGAGAATGAAAACAATTTATAGTATTGAAAGTAAATACAATCTGTAAAATAAATATAGTGAACATCTGGTGGCAAAGGTGTCTGAAAAAATACGTTACAAAATGATGAAATAGTCTAACACTGAAAAAGTATAAAAACAGCCACAGTGATGGCAAAAATGTGTGAAATGACAGTTTTTAATGATATAGAGCAAAAACTGTATAAATACATGATATATATACACACACACATATTTAGGTAAACATGTACATTAATGTTATTTTTTGTGATTTTACTGGATATTTGTAACTAAACTGGGACAATCAGTAAAATAACAGTTTACAATATATTATTTATTTATTTGTTTGTAGCCAATTTTCCATTTTAATATAGCAACTTTCTTTTAAAAAATATATTATTATTATATTAATATTTGTTAAACAACAATATTACTTGCTGATTCAAATACAACTTATTCATAATATTTATGTAAAAATACAGATTTATTTTTGTTTTCATTTTATTTTATTAACTCTTTTTATTTCACAGAAGAAAATCATCCGCATACAGTCTTCTAGTGATATGTCTCACAATTTTTCTCTGAGCAAAAAAATTAAATAAAAAAAAAACAAAATGATTTTTTTTCTGTGATTTTTTTTTTTTTTAGATATTATGTTCAATTTAACAGAACTGGGAAAATCTATAAAACAACAGTAAATTGTACAACAACAACAACAACAACAACAACAGCAAAACAGTTTAAAACTAAAACATTAAAAAAAATTACATTTAGAAAGGTCAAAACTCACAGTGAAACATGGACTAAGGATTAATAAAGTGTTTTTTGTTTTTTTTTTAGCTACTCTGAAGTTTGACTCCTGCATTAAATCCACTCCGGACTGACCAAGGAGAAGCAAAGGGGAGGCAAATAGATACTCAGAAATTCCTGAACCTTTTCCATAGATTCATCTATTCTTTGACATTATCAGGGTAATATTACTATTTGCAAATCAAAATGTAGTATTCAATTCAAATCAAATGCTAAACAGTATCTTCAGACTTTTGTGCTCTGAGTATGATGGCTACGTTTTTGTTTTTTTCCCCCCTCTTGATTTCTAATTTGTTATTAAGAGCATTTCTAAGTCCTGAGCCTGAATTTTCACCTAACTTGAGGGGGCACAAAAATGTTAATGTTTAAGTAATTAGTCATTAATGAGCAGCTAATAGTTTTGTGCTGCTCACAGGCAGATTCAGACTTAATCAGGAGTGATCCATGAAAGAAATGCAAATTCACATACATCTATGAACTATTAATTACCTAATGATTCATTAAAATATCTCCAAATCTGTTCTCCAGTAACTCACCAGTATCTACTTTGTAGTCCTCGACTTGCAGATTATTTAGGAACGCTTTAGTTGAGTGTCATCAATTATCAATTAACTTCTCGTAGGTTTCTGTAGCCAATGATGGGAGGGTTAAATTCATTTCATGTTTCAGATTACAGACTTCATGTCCTTAAATATAACCTTAAATATAATCTGTACCATTTTTCATTAGATTATTCAAAGTAAACATATTTTAAACGTCTTAAGTTATGCCAGTGTTGCCTTAAAGTCTATTATCATTGCACTGCTGTGGATAAACTGCTACCTAAAGCTGACTGAACTGATGGTGATGTTTTGTCGGGCAAAAAAACTCAAATTTTTCTTTGACTTTTTGTTCTCCACAACATCAAATTAAACTGAAAAGCAGTAAACAAGATGGAAATAAAACAATGTAAGTTTACAGCTGGAGAGAACATTGTGTTTTCACTTTGTGGCTTTGTAGCTAATCCTCTTTAAAAATAAAAAATAAAATGAAATAAAAAATGGCACCACAAAAGGCAGTTTTTATCCTCTCAGTTTTCTCACAGCATGAAATTGGTGAAAAATATATAAATAAAGTAAATCTGCAATGTTGTGCAGAGCTGAGAAGCTAGCTGGCATACCAAGAAGTTAGAGTTGTTGAATGGTTGTTTTAACGTTTCCAGACATTTATTTTACAAAAATAATTAACCAAAAACATACCACATATCACACATGTTGTAAATCAGCTGGTTCTCTACTACTTGTAAGTGAATAACTCAGTCTTGAACAAGGTGATCCTTTGATGTGATCCATTCATTTAAAGAACATAACTATAATCTGGCCTATTTAAGTTGTGATTCTGTAAAAGTCCTCAGTGTTTGTCTGTGTACGTTTGCTAACATTGTTATTTGTATGCCAACTATAAACGATTGAAAAAAGGTCACAAGCACTGATATGTGATTGTGGAAAATGAATCTCAGTATAAGTCGACAACAAAGATCGATTGAAAACTATAACTGCTACTAACTACAGTTATCTACATTTTGTATTCTGTACATATATAGTTGAAACCAGACGTTTACATACACTGTATAAAAAGACTTCAAACCTTTCCTTTTTTATTTTTAGATGGCCTCATGAGGAAAGAACATTATGTGGAAATATTGAAGCAACATCTCAAGACATCAGCCAGGAAGTTAAAGCTTGGGTGCAAATGGGTCTTCCAAATGGACAATGACCCTAAGCATACAGCCAAATTAGTTATAAAGTGGCTTCAGCACAACAAAGTCAGTGTTTTGGAGTGGCCATCACAAAGCCCTGATCTCAATCCTGTAGAAAATGTGAGTGCAGAGCTGAAAAGGTGTGTGGAGCAAAGTGGCCAACAAACCTGACTCAGTTGAAATTATTTAACACTGAAAGCCATGATAACCGTTTCCTCCTAAGCCAAGATAATTTGCTGACTGCTGCAGCTTCTTCATATTTACATCAACCCAAACACCAAATAGCAAAATCCTGAGCAAAACCAACACAAAGTACCAAAAACTGCAGTTCCTTCAACGGCCACTTGAGGCTGCCTCCAAAAGCGAGCCAACCCCCACAGAGCTCCATGTTAAAATGTTCAACCTTACATCAGAAATAAACATGTTTACAGTCTGGTATGAAAAACTGTTTTGGTCTTAATCACTACTTTCCCCATGAACGACGATTGTACAGTGGATTAATGTTAATATAACTCATCCACTTTGATTGTATTAAGGCTTAAAGTTACGCATAACGAGAGTAGTTGAGGATTTTAGTAACAGGTGGGTACACAGGACAGTCCATGACCAGCCTCAGCTACACTAATGCTCCAACTCTTTGCTAATCTACGGATTAACCTGAAATTTGGAGGACGCTGCCAAGATATCAGCAGATTCAAAGAATCGTGGGTTAGAATGGCCTGAAATGCACGCTGGCTTGCATGCTTTAAACCCAACTGGATGTAGCAAGACCTCCTGGCATTTTTGCCAGTTACATTTGACATACTCTGTACTGGGCAGTACTAAACCTCTGCTGGACCATAAAGTATGTTAGTATGGATAACAGAACACAGCCTGAGCTTCAAAACCTCAGTGTGGCGGCTGTTCTGGAAACCTGAGGGTGACGTCACAGAGTTCATCTTTATATACGGTCGGCGCTACAGACATGAGAGAGATATCAATCTTCTCATCTGACTCTCTGCAAGGCGCTTCGTTTCCCATATTGCTGAATTATTCCTGTAAAGGGATATCAGCAATTCAAGAAAGATTGTCTTCATTCATGATTCATTGAGACTTCTTTGTTGCCAACTAATGAAATAGCGGGGCATTAATAATAAGACCAAACACGACTGTCATTCCCATTGCTCTTTCATGATTAATATGAAGGCATTCGGAGATATGAAATATTGGACAGAGGTATGCTTTTAAAAGCTCTGCTAAAGAGAGAGCTGGTAGAACACAGAAAAATTGAATAATTCAATGGTGAATTCACACAGAGATAAAGGCTTTCTGGATGAATAGCACAGTCAGTGAAGTGAATTTCTCAATTCAGGAGGATTTATAATCATTCTGCGCTTTTAATTAATGACCTGATAATGTTCCAGCAATCATTATTCACACTCTGCACCCGAGCAAATGACATGCAAGGAACGTATTTAAAGCTGCAACAATAGCTTTCCCTTTTTTTTGCTTTGAGAAATAAAAACAAACGTGTGATTCATTGGGTGCAGTTTAAAATATTCTAGCTGGTTTTATTTTTTCTGTGCGAGTCGGGTTGTTAATTCTCAGAGTGTGCGGAGGCCTGCTGGGGTTCACCAGAGATGCTGTGTGTTTTCTAGCGGACATGATGTGTAACAGGTGTGAGGCAGCTGTCCCTGCAGACTCCCCCCCAGTCTCCATCCCACAAAGCCCCTAAAAAAAAACCTGGTGTGCGTCTGCGTGTTGGTGTAAATGCGAGTGCAGCAGCTGAGTCCCTGCTCGCCTCCGCCAAGTGTCATCACCTCCCCATCCAGCATCAGCACCGACTCTCCGCAGGTACCCGAGGAACCAGGACACATGTGGATTCGGCCATGTGTCCATTTAACAATGAATTATCACGCCTCATAGTCTCGCCTTGGCCAGCAGCCATCCGAACCTTCACGCCGATCATTATACGTCTGGGTGAAATTTAAATTATACTTCTCGAATCGAATGCCAGTTTCAGAGTGTGAGTCGAAATCACTCTGAGGGAAGAAATGATGAAATTAAAGGAACGCTGTTACGTTTGACTCCTCTGATGCGCTTCACTTTCATGATGGCTTATTAATTTTCTTTGCCTGTCACAGAAAAAAAGTGAGATTTAGTTTATTATCTACATTTCTCTCAGATGCACATTTAATTGGAATATTACTGGACTGGCAAAAGGTATTTCAGTAAATGGAGGCCGTGCGTACTTCTAGCCAGGCTGCCCAGCCGTCTCCGAGGAAGGATTTTCTGTTCAGTTTTGTACAAATGGTGCCAACAGGAGGATTTGGTGACGTTTCCTCTTGTGTAAGCAGCAACTTGATATTATTTGAAAGCTATGTGTCAAGTGAAGTCACTGTTATTTATATGGCACGCCTACAACCACAGCTGAGAAATTGTGAGTTTTATATTACAAGAATTAATATTATGTTTAATATATTGTTTGCAGTGTAAATTTATCTAAATAATTGAAATATTACAGTAAAACCCCTACAAAATTATACAAAATAGTAATTTACCTGACTTAAATGGTCAAGTTAAGACAGTATTGACAGATGTGAAAGTGTCTTGACTACTTGAAATATTAAATCATACAAAATGATACACACAAAATCCAACAAACCCAAAGACACTCAATGAACAAGCACAAAGGACAGTAGTGGAAATTAACCAAAAGATGGATTAAAATTTATTCTAATATATAACTTTCAATTTTCTGTCCACTATATAAATGTCATCTTATATGAAATGTTTGTAAACTATACAGATTTAGGTCACTCATAGCTGTATACCTTGTATCGTATAGATTTAAATAGTCGACATCAACATGCGTATGTCAAGTGAAGTTATTATTATTTATATATCACATTTAAAACAGCTGCCAAACAAGATTAGCTTTGTGAATTCACCTAACAGCTTTAAATATTACAGTTAATATGCTGCAACAATGTTCATAATGACTTTACTTGAGTAATTTAAACATTACTGTTAAAACCCCACCAAATTATATAAAGTACAAATTTACCTGATTAAATGTACAGTAGGGTTAAAGCCCTACTGTGTTATTAATTATGGAGATTTACTTGACTAATTTAAAAATTAAAGCTAAGATCCTAAAAAAATAATACATGGAAAATCCATCAAATCTAAAGTACAGTTGCAACAGTGGCGATGAACAAAAAGATGCGTCATAGGAAATATTAGGAAATATCCCTGAATGACAACCATCAAAAATTTTGTTTTAGATGTAATTTTGTACAAAATGTCTGTAAACTATGCAGACGTTTCCTTATTTAAATCCTTCACAGATATGTACTTGATATCATATAGATAATTTAAAAAGTCAACATCAACATACATTTGCCAAGTCACTGATCTATCTATCTAATGTATGTATATAAATATATACATATAAAATTTATTATGTGAATTTAGTGAAGTAATTGAAATATTATGGTTAAATCCTACAAAGCTATATAAAACACAAATAAACTACCTTGATAAATTAAATATTAAAGTTAATTCTTTACAATATTATCAATTATGGACATTTACTTGATTAATTTAAATATTAAACTTAAGACTACACAAAGTGATTCATGGAAAATCCAACAAATGTGGAGCTTCCCACTGAGCAGTACAGCAGCGACACAAACTGTAGGACGGATTATAAGGAGAATTAATTTAATATATAATGAATAAAACATAAAACAGAGATGTTCTCTTACACAGAACGTTCATTAATTTTATTGCCTTTTCCATATTTAAATCCCTCACTAACGTATACACAACCATCCAGATGATAAAGAAATAAACATATCTGTGGTTCAAGTTCAGTCAGTGCAGCCGTCAGCAGGTTGTGAAGTTGAAAAGCATCATTTCAGCCTTTTCCACATTTGTCACAGTGTCGGATTCGCTCAAACATCGTCTGTGACTGATTCTCCCTCTGATGTACATTCCTCTGCTGCAGTTTGGATTTAAAATGTTGCTTTGCATCATATACACCAGATGTTTTTTTGCTGCTACCATAATTTTTGTAGGTTTAAAAAAAAAAAAGTGTTAATATGTGGTTTAATTTGACAGATTTTTCCAGTCGCTGATGCAGGCATCCAAAAAGAGGTTCACATGGAAGTCAGCGCTTCAGTTCACCACCAAATATCTGCTAAAATGACAACCTCAGCTGCACTCCTCTTGTCTCAGTAAATGTCTGCTCTATATTTTTCTCATTTCGCGTTCGTTCTCAGGCCACATATCCATGACGCTCTCTGACCAGTAATTGTTCTGTTTTCTGTGTCAGTACGAAACCACGAGATGCCAATTAGACCAATCTGTCACACAGAAAAGAGAGCAAACACGAAGCCAACAGCCAATATTTGTTGTCTTACAATCCGTGTGTATTTGGCGTCCAGCGGGGAGAGACGTGAGGCCGAAACCATTCGTCAAAAGTTGCACTCGAGACAAACTCAGTAGAATCTGAACACACAGACGTGAAACACTGACTTTAGTGTTGCACTTGATTCTCACTCTGAAGTTGTGACTGTTTGCAAGCAGCAATCAGTGTATTTTAGCTGCACTAAGTTGCCAAATATAAAGAATATAAGCTCACTAAAGCATACATCTAAGTATTATGGGAAGTGTAGTTTTATTAGAGCGCTCTTTAGGGGACTTTGGCGTCTCAAGGGACAATAAAGAAAACTAGGTTTTTCTTTTTTAGAGGAGCCACTGCCTTCGTTTCTTTTTCACCACGACTGCGTGTTCAGCCATATTAAATGCAGAATAAGACCAACACATCACTGCACTTCTAATAAAAGCAACCATATCAAACAAGTGAGGAAACTGAATATGCAAAACAGACATTACAATGTTTTAATGATCGCAGATCATTAAAAAAACATTTTAAGCAAACACATAAAAACACAAAGAGAACAGTGTGAAGTTGGAGCATTAGCATTGTTTTAATGGCTTGATTTTTCTCTCTGTGCTTAAACATCGTCCTTTCTACACTGACATTATTATCATTAGCATATCCAACACAGAAGTGATGATTTTAAATCCATTATTTGATTCTGTTTGCAGATGAGAATCTCATAACAGGATTATTACTTTAAAGTTAAATCCATCGATCCATTATCTATAATCCTCACTAGGGTCATGGGGGGCTGGAGTCTATCCCAGCTGACTCAGGGTGAAGGTCGAGGGACACCCTGGACAGGTCACCAGTCTATCACAGGGCTACACTTAGAGACAGACAACCAAGCACACTCACATTCACACCTACGGACAATTTAGAATCACCAATTAACCTCAGCATGTTTTTGGACTGTGTGGGAGGAAGCCGGAGAACCCAGAGAGAACCCACACTGCACGGGGAGAACATGCAAACTCCAGAAAGATCCCGGGTGTCCTCACCAAGACATGAACCAGGGACCTTCTGCTGCGAGGCAACAATGCTAACCACTGGTTCACCTCGCAGCCCCAAGTTAAAATACATTTAGTGCTTTGCCATCCCAGATGTTCATTCCACAAAACTTGCTAATTAAATGATCCTGAAGAAACGCTCTCTCATCTTGCTGTACTACTGTGTATGTACAGCAGAATGACGATAAACTTAATTTAATTCGGTTTGATTGAAATCCTTGCATTTAAAACAAAAAACACATTTTATATATGTAGTGTTTCAACATCTGGCCTCAATTACATGAAAATATAAGAAATGATTGTACTACAGCTCAGTTTTTCCTTTCATGCAGCGCCGGTGAGCTTCCTACAGGCCTAATTTCATTTGTGGTTTTTCCACGGCTTTGCCAGGAGAATATTGGGTTTTCTTACCTTGAGGGCACCCCGATGTCTGACAAAATTTTGACTGACAGCTTAACCAAATAATTATATCCCAAATAGAAACCCACTGACAGATTACTAAAGGGGGTTACTTGTCCATGGCAACACAATACTCCCTCAGGTAATCCTAAAATGGGATGTCATGAAGAGAAAATGAATCCGCAAAAACTTCCCGCTGAACCAATACTGACTGTCAAAGAGGTGCCTGTGATTTAGAGGTGACCTGCAACACAATGCACACTGCCAACACGCTGAATATTAACTCTGGGGAGCTACAGCGCCGATATGTTTAAGTATCGTTTTAAAGAAAGCTGCTTGTTGGTTTTACCCACAAAAATCTCAAGCAGAGGTCAAATAAAGCAACCCGTAAGAGACATTCAACAAGAAAAACAAACAGACATGCAGGTGATGAAGGCAGCTAAAGGGCATATACGTTGTCCTCAATACAAATCTCAGATTAATTGTATTCATAAACAACAGACGAGACAAAAACAGTGAAGACTAACAAGCGTACAGTGTCTTGGGGCCTGTAGGTGTTTGAGATGTGCTTTCTGAGATGTTTTCCTCTTGTTCTCCGCTACAAAAGCAAAATAAACCGTGATTTGGTGCCGTTGGAAACTGAAAAAACTGGAGGATCAGTGGTTTGTTTGAATGCTTATAACAATCTTTAGAAGTGGTTCCATTTCAGTATCAAACAAATCTGAGAGTAACTTTTGAAACACTGCAACAAATTTTTAAAAAGAAAGAAAATGCAAATGAGGTTTGTTTCCGTTATCTGCTTAGGAGTGAATAAACTAGATGGTCAGAAGGTGGCGCTGTAGGCTGCACGGCTGTAATAAACACAGTAAAAGAAGACAAACACTCAAACCATAGACTGCATAAAAGATGGACGTAGCAACCGGCCCTGAAAAATGAAGCCAACCCGGAAGTGTCAAAAACCTGAAGTACCACTATGTCCGCTAGTCCTGGCTCCAAAAAGCCCTGGCTCCCATAGAAATGAATTGGAAAAGAAGTGATCACGAAATACTGCATTCCTACAGCTCAAGATTTTTAAAAAATTAGTTTTCATGGTCAAGTCCAGAGATCAGGTGGCCAATCTGAAAATAAATCAATACTGAATTTTTTAAAAAATCATCAAAATTTTGCGGGGCAACGGACGTGGCTGGCTTGATTGACAGTTGGCAGCGATGATGCAGACGAAGCGAGCAGAAGGTGGTAAATGTGGGCGAGCAGAGAGGGCCCGCCTCTCAATCCGTCTGACCAATCACTGCTCCTATGGCTCCGCCCCCTCCGGCGATTTTTGTGTCACTGGCTCCAAAAATCCAAGATGTCAACCAGGAAGTAGCAAAACCCTGGCTTCAATTTCTCAGTGCAGAAACCAACGAGTGACGTCACAGTAGCTACGTCCATCTTTTATACAGTCTATGACTCAAACCAGTTGCTTCAAAACACCTCAAGAAGAAGAAACAAAACTTTGGCCATATACCAGAGAAATGTTCAGGAACTTTTCAATCAGGAACATTGTGATTTTTCTTCTATGTCAGCTGCTATTATTTAATGCTGTTTGGAGCTGACACAATGAAAAAAGTAGAAACAGGTGATTAGTGACATAAGTTTAATATTGTAAAGGTGTTTTCGTCGCCCCAAAATGTCTATTAACGCTTTAACGAAAATGTTGCTTTGCAGAATATGTCAAGTTTTTCCAGATTTTGTCACTTTTCTTTACTTTTTCTGTTGCGATACGTCAAAATGTGAATTAAAATATATTTTGGAAAAGTGGCTTTTACCCTTTTGCAGCCTCTTGTGGTCACAGAAGTGGATGTAGTACGACATGGTTCAAATATGTCCACAAGCTTTCCCTGACCGTTAGCAAATAGTTTGGTGTTTAATGTAACTGTTGGAGCTGTCACAGATGTTATTTGAGGTTTTTGCTGCCTAATCTGTCCCAAACTTTAACCACAGATCAGACGTCATGAGTCAGTTTCACTGTTTGTGACAAACATTGTGTTCGGCTCTGCACGCTTTCAGGGTCGATTACATGTTTTCATATTAACATTATTAAACCAAGTTGCATTAACCCAAACACAGAACTTATACCCTTCACGAAGGTTCATTCTTTTCTCGTATTATTTTTGCAATTTGCCGCATTTTCTGTCACTGTTTTCAGTCATTTTCAGCCACTGTTTGCTTTGGTTTATCTTACAGAACTACTTGGGTTTGGGAAAAGATGATGGTTTGGGTGAAAATACATCAGTGGAAAGACGAACCGCAAAGCTCTGATTGTTTTCTAGGTTACCAGGGGTGACTCATCTCATAATTTTCCAGCCTTTTTTTTTGTTGCAAAAATAACATGTTTTTATGCTTTGGATCAAAATAGCTGCTACATATTTTGTTGTGAAACTGAGCTGTGATTGAAAATCCATTAAAAACCAAGTAAAATATGAATGAGAACAAATGATGACAACAAATGTGGAAAAAGTTTAGCGATTAGTTAAAGTCTTAAATTTTAGAGCTCATAGCTATTGCAGTTATCATTCTCACACACTTAAATTACCAAATGCATTATTAAAACAATTATTGCAGTTAAAAATACTATAATTTAATGTAAAATACCAACCTGGGTGAATCAACAAACACCTAATTTTAAGATTTTAATCTTTAACCATGATGTCTGGAAAACAATTCAGAGCTTCGAGTACAGCTTGGTCACTCGAAACAGTTAAAGATTTTATTGTTTTTATTCCTTTTGTTATGGGAAGTGATTTTTCATCCAGATAAAGTCTGACTGATTGCACCATTTCTACAGTTTAGCCTGCTTTACATTGGTAGTATTAAAGTCAAACCTTCATGTGAAGCTTTAAGATTTGCAGATAAGAGTAGAAGGAACTCTGCAGGAGCAGCTCTTTAACATAAACTGCAGACAGGTCTTTTGTTTAAATTCAAAGACGTAGTGGAGCGAAGACTGAACTAAACACTGCAAAGAAAGAAACCATTAGCAGATCCGAATGGACTTTTTTTTTTTTCTTCCACAACCAGTTCCTAAATATACACACAAGCCTGGATTAGGCCTTTATTGGCCATGACTAATACAGTGTTCCAGACACTGATGTGATCTGCAGCGCAGGAGCTGGGAAAGCATCAGTTCATTACAGGCCCACCGGGTGTACTGCATTTTGATGGATTTCCCCGGGACTCTCCACACGGTCTCTACTGCACATCAGGTAATTGCTGTTAGTCTAAGTGCACGACCACCAGCCCCCCGACTAAAACCCTCACGGCACATTGTCCTCCCTCCACTCCCTGTGTGTCTGTGTGAGGGGGGAAAAAAGAGGAATGAAGATGGAGATAAAGTGTGTTTTTGTGCACGCTTGCAGGCCCATGCATTTAAAAGCCAAACTGTCTTTGTGATAATGATGTATGAAACATAAACCCGAGGTCATCCGTTCCAGTAAAGCCTCCAGTCACTCGGCCCCTGTTGCATGCAGATGAACCAATATGGAGGGTTTTGGTTCTGCAGGTCTCGCTCTCATTTCTCCACTACAGAGACAAACTGGGGGTTAGTTTACTGTCTGCCTCTCATACAGAGATGATAGAGAATAAAGCTGAGGGGGAGGTGAAGAACAAAGGAGATGTTAAAGAAAAGAAAAAAGAAAACGCAAGAGAGAAACACAGAGACTCCAGGTTTCCAATTAGTGGGAGGTGAAATAGGATGTGGAATATATTGGAAGGACTGTCCAGTGCTAAGTGTCACTGAGCGGGGTGGTGGTGGTGGTGGAGGAGGGAGGAGGAGGAGGGCTGCTGGATTAGGAGGAGATGAGATGAGAAGGGCTGCATTGGCCTCTCTTTTCCAGACAGCTCATCTCTGCGAGCTGCTGGAGGCTGGCAGAGAGAAAATGCTCACCGGGGGGTCTGGCTTCAGAAAGCTGCTGCAGCACTTCCACTGAAATGTCTGACCTCGGCACTGAGTTCGTTTTCAGCTACACACATTCGCAGTAAAGAAAACATGCGACCTCATTATTTTGGGACTCTGATGATGTGAAGCATTATTTAGATTGTCACTGAGCGAAGCTTTAAAGAAAAGCAACAACACAAAGCTGCATTATTTGGAGACTTACGGAGCAACAATGACCTATTTTCACCCTCATCTCCTATTAATCCTGTTTTCTACTTAAAAATGTCTTTGGTCAGTTCTGATTTAAGGAAGGAAGGTTTCTGCCAGGATTACATTTGAGAAAGAGCTGCATTCTTGGAGCTGCTCAGAAATACTTGGAGTGCATTCTATATGCTGATCTTTCCTGCGGTTTGGTTCAGCAACAAAAGCGCTGCGGCGGTTCAGTGGCACCTCCAGAAATGTTTCATAGGAGTTGACTTATGGGGCCGCTGAGAAGCTTGTGGTTGTACACAAAAACCACACGTGAATGTCAGGAATTCTGTGACGCTGGAATAGTTCAGAGTTGTTGAAAACCATGTCAATAAAAGAGCTAACAAACCATCTACCAATGTACTTCATACTATTGGTATTATACGAGGTGTGTCAGAAAAGTTCCAGGACTGATGTCACAAAAGATATGTTTCAAACCCAAACTACAAGTTTTCCAATTCCAAGTAATCCCCCTGGACTCTAACACACTTCCCCAGCCTTCTCTGCCATGCACTCCTGGAAGGATTCTTCTGGGATCCTCCACAGCTCTGTCGTCACAGCCATCTTGATGTCGTCCACGTCTTCAAAACAGGTCCCCTTGATGACCCCCTTGAGCTTGGAGAAGAGGAACAAATCCCACAGAGCCAGGTGGGGTGAGTAGGGAGGTTGCTCCAGCACGGTGATGTTCTTCTCAGCCAGGAACTGTGGGATGCTCAGGGCATTGTGAGCAGGCGTGTTGTCATGGTGAAGCAGCCACCACTTGTTCTGACACAACTCTGGCCTCTTCTTGAGCACTGAATGAAACAAACGCTGCAGGATCTCTGTGTAGACGTCCTGGTTGATGGTCTGAAGGGGTAAAACTGGTAGTTTGGGTTTGAAATATGTCTTTTTGGGACACCAGTCCTGGAACTTTTCTGACACACCTCATAGGATTATCTGATGTGCATAAACTGATACAGGCACAGTTAGCAGTTTGGTTATTAGGGTTCAAAGTGTTCAAAGTAGCTCAGGAGAAAATGGGGTAATGTCCATACTTTATGATTCCAGCAGTGAAAACCCAGTCCATGTATGATAATTTATTAAACGCCAGCAATTCATGGTACAACAAAGTGTTTTTTCATGGTTACTTGGTTATCGGTTTCATATTTTCGTAACTGCAATGAATAGAGAGGTCATGTGTGATAGTACATCTATAGACACAATAATGGCACTGCTGCTGTCAAACAGTAAAACCTCCCCAATAAACAAACCTAATGTGACAGGAAAGTATTTTGACTTGAGTAAACAGGCCCGTAAAGTAATATCCAAATGAATTAACTGTAGTTTGTGACTCTTGTGTGACAGCCAACCTGTCTGAGGTTAAGATGATGACACAGTGTCATTTATTGTTACAGCCTGTGCAACAAAATCCAATAATCCACCGAGCACCCCTCTTATATGTTTATTGTTATTTATTTTTAATACTTTTCTTATTTTAAGTACCAGCACAATTCTGCACTTTCTTTGCAATTTTTTCTACCAGCACATTACTTTGCACGTTCTTTTGTCAGCTAGTTTCCTTATTTTTCTTAAATGTAACACGTCCTGTCTCCATGTCAGGGATAACTTATGAGTATATGTAATTAACGAAGTTACTGCTGCTACGTACTCATTAATCAGTGCAACGCTCTCACTTTGGGGACGCTCATATGGATCCTGCTGCTGTCTGATGCTGCAGGTTTTTTTTTTTTTTTTAACTCAGAGGAAAGACAAACAGCTGGAAGCAACAAACTAAACTTTGGCTCATGTAAACATTTTGTCAAAACCAGAATTATATCAATGGTGAGTGTATTTAGTACAGACTCTTCCTGGGCAGCCCCCAGTGGCAACACCGCTGTAGTTAAGGTTAGGGGAAGAAAGTTTGGGTTGAATTAAATGTTAAACCCTTAAGATTTAGGCTACTTCTTGAAAATATGAGTGAAAAATATCCCAAAATTGTGAGGCCAAAATGAACAAACTTGGATTATATGAGTAAAAGACACTCAAACACAGTAATCCTCCTGATCTTCATCAGCAGGCCAGAGTGAAATTTAAAAGAAACTACAGCATAAACAGACTTTTAGGGAGCTCTACAAGTGTTGCAGAAGCACCAGGAGCAGGGTATTGTTGCACGAGGATATGACTCTGACACAGATGGCAACCAGATTTAAATTAGCTACAGTTTTTGAATTTTATAGGCGCAGTTTCACTTTTTAATCACCCCTCTTGGACAAAGAATGAGAGGATGAGTGATAGTCGTGCTGACATCATTCTGCCAACATTACACCTCCCACTCACAGACATGTAAAAATTATAAATAGGGCTGCTTTTTTTTTTCTCCTGACCATTTTAGTAATTATATGTTATTAAAAGAGAAAGAGGAGGCTACATGTGTACCATATGGTCATAGCAGGAACCCAGCGTAGGCTATAATTATATTATGACAGAACAGTAGGTGAGGGTCAGTATTTCTCTGGTGTGCTTTCTCAGAATGAGGGTAAACTAAGCCACATATACATTACATTAATAATGAAATGAAATCAAGCATTTGTGTATTTATGGCCGGTATCAGGAACAAATAAAATGTTAAGTGAGGCAGCACAAAAGTAAACAGTGTGGCATAGATGTAGGAAGATGCTGAAAAGCTTTAAAGACAAATTGTAGAGTCATAATTATGAGCATCATCTTACAACAAATTACAAAGCAGCTTTACATCAACATGCATTTTGTAGAAAGTGACAGCTTTCTTCTGCTTTTCTTATTCTCTTACACATATACAACCAGAGGCTCACAGAAAACCCCATAAACTCCTTTTAGAATTAGCCCTGTTTCTACATTTAATAAGAATTATTACATTTTTTCTTTGTTTTCAGTGTCACTTAGATTTTAATGTATTTACTGCTGAGGTTATTATTTTAATAAAAGGAAAAATAGGCTTGATAAAATGTGTAATGATCTTTGCACACTGTTAGAATCTGAAATAGAAAGGAAAACGCAATTTAAATAATTATTCAGGTTCAGTTTAATTTTGATGATGAATGTGTGGAGAACGAGCTGCAGGTTTAGGCTCCAATATTTACTGAGCTCTAATAAGGAGTAAATGAGGTGTGGGGATGAAATAATAGTTTAAAGGATTTTTTGATTCCTTCGAATTTGCTTGACTAGATAAGTAAATTAAGAAAATTAAGTGTATTCTTTTCAAATGGACCCATTCTCTTTCATCCATTGATTCCTATTCCCCAGATAAACAGGCCCAGTTCAATGAATAAACATTGGACCATTTTAGTGCTTAGAAACACACTCTGAGCAAGAGGCCTAATTCGAGTAACATCCTTTGCCGGGGATCGATTCCGTGAAGGAGCATAATGCTATGCTTGGTTGTTCAGCTTGTCTCCAGAAAGCAATTCTAGCACCAGCAGCAGCATTTGTTACTGGGTTGTCTTAAAAAGCTCGCTGCAAGAAGTTATTGTGCTGCCATGCCAGGGTGGAGAGGCATTTAAAACAATGAAACGGCTGCTCAGGGGGCAATTAAACCCAGGTCAGAGCTGATTTATAACCCATTTGAATAACATGGCCAACTCGGTTGGATGTGTGTACGTCTGCATCGCGCGGCGGTACGCAGGCTTCCATTGGCGCTTTCACATTTGCATTGTGATTTCGAGGTCATTTATTCTTATAGGAGAGCAGCTGAATGTGAACGCTGGCTGCTGGAGGCATTTATGGGTTAACGAATGTGTTTGTGTTTTCTTACAAGCATGTCGTAATGCAAAACACCTGCATGCCTGTATGAAGCAGTAATTGTGTCTCCTGTCCACCGTAGCCACATAAGAGATCCCTTCTTAAAGCCATTTCAGTGAGACGAGGGGCAAAACCTGCTCCATGCTGCATGTTAGGGCCGAGTTGCAGCCTGATTTCTCAGAGGTGGTTGTCAAGACGTCTGTTCGGAAATCAGATGTGGAACAACAGTAGCTGCGGTGGAAAGTGGAGTGACAAGACGCCCCCATGCGATATTATTTACAAGCGTGGACAACGGCACATTTTCACACAACTCACATTGGGTTGTGCACATGAAAATATCCACAAATATTTGAGTAATGAGTGAACAATAGGGCTGCAATAAGAGGTGCAGTGTCCAGCTTCATGTCTGATCAGTAAACGATTATTTAATGTTAAATCGAAATGACAATTCAAACAATGCAATACAGAAACCATAAAGGCTTAACTGATGAGACAAGGCTCGCATCATCAGTGTCTTTTTAAATCTCTGTATAAAAAAATGTTTTATAGACTTGCTTTTAAGTGATGTAATCTGGTTTATCATCTTTTCACTTTCACTTGTTCATTGTATCTATTTACTGCTCGTTATTATTATTACCCTACATTCAGCTGCTCTCCTGTAAGAATGAATGACCTCGAAAACACAATGCAATTGTGAAAAAGCCAATGAAAGCCTGCGTACCGCTTCGTTTACCTTGTGACTCCAATAGGTTATACATCAGCTTGCTATGTTATACAACTATTATGATTAACCTGTGTTTTCATGGTTTTATAATATTCTTTTTTTATTCTTAGTCTTTAATGTAATATTGTATTTTAGTGTCTTCTATTATTTTTATATGTATCCACTGGTGTTTGATGTATTGCCTTTTTTCTTCCTGGCCTGTTTGTGAACTCTGTTTTGAAAAGGTGCTACAGAAATAAAGGTATTATTTGACCATTATACGTTACACAGTGTGTCTGACTTAGGGTTTAAACTGTTGTGTCAATGGTTTTATAAATTCATACCATCCTCTTTGAGTGGCAGTTATGTTTTTTACGCCTTGAATGCTGAACTAAAGTCTGATTTGCCTCCCAAATCAGATCCTGAATTAGACATTTTTACAATCACAAAACCAAATTGCGGTATGAAGTAGGTGTGAATGTTGGCTCTTTGGTTTTGGAAACTTACAGTTAAAGGATAACAGACACTCGATGGGTTTTGCGAGGCGATTCAAGAATCACACATAATATTCCGATGGACCAACTAAAGCTGATAGAAGGCTAACTTTAAGTGTTTGGTGTTATTTTGTAATTATGCTAATTGGCTTAATGGAACATGAGCCTTGTTTGTACAGTAATCAATACTCAATTACCCCAACTTGTAACGTTGTAATACCTGGAAAAATAAACTGGATAAAATGGCTAAGTCTGAAATTAGTCACTACACACCATACAATGCACTATATCTATTTTATAGTGTTATGACATTCTTTCCATAGAATATATATTTTCAATATGTGTGGCTTGAGACAAATCCGTAAGTTTTGGTGTGAAAATATTAAAATTAAAAATTGTAATTCCAAAAAAGTTACTTTCATTTATTAATTTTAGAATAAAGGCTTAGTACAAAATGAATTTATCACAAATATGCCGCTGGTACAGTTTAACTGAGCGATAGCAGTGCTGTGATTATAGCAACAAGACTCGAGTAGTCTTCATAGTTCACCGTATAGCAGTCCCTAGATATGCAGCAGGGAATAAGTGTTTGATTTTGGACACAACCACTAGATGTATAAATCAATGTGCAAAACAATCATTTACTACAAATATTGAATTATAAACCAGAGTCCAGCATTTTGGTCTCAGCGGTTCAAACTCAACAGGCTGCCAGGAAGAGCTTCACAACAGGCTAACGAGCAGCAAGCCGGCTGCCATGAATGAATCTAACGAGTCCTAAAGGCCTCCAGCGGTCTCTTCGGTTTTCTTGGATGCAGCAGCAGCAGTTTGGCATGTATGGGAAGTGTCAGAGGCAGCGAGTGTGTACAGGAGCTGGAATCAGCAGCAGCCAGGTCAAGTCAAGTATATGTGAGTGTATACAGCTACAATAAGCCCAGAGGGGAAAACATGTCAGTCAGTCACCATGCAGGCTGCTAAAACCCAGCTACACCTTGACACACAATACTTGAGGGAGTATTTAATGCAGTTTAAGGTTGTAGTGCTTCAGGTTCAATCGCAACCAGCAGGTAGGAGAAGGTGTGAGCTTTTGTCAGTGCAGACCTACAAAAAATGAGTTTGTTTGAGTTTACATATAAGCTTCAGCTGAACCTCACCACAGATTCTTAACCACACTCAGCCAGTAGTGTCCATTTTGTCTCCCATCACCTACAAAAGACCTGTGAAAGACGGTTTTCTTTACAACCAGAAGGGAAAAAATAAATTATTACAGCGACCAAACACTGTTCACACAGACGGGGGAATATTGTTTTTAAAGAGATTTCAAAACCAGAGTGAACCTAGCCTTTAACCTGTGTCATGTCCACACAGAAAGTACGCACACATGTAACAATTAGCATCTCAAATGGGCCGCCAATGTCACGTCACCCGAACGCACCATCAGACAGCAATTGATCCCAGCGGAGGAAACCGCCTGACTCATGCCTGGCAGGACTTTTTCAATTATTCACCGGCCCTCGCCCTTGGCCTGAGGCTGTTCATCTCTGTTACTGTTGCTCTCTCTCCGTACTCCATAGCTTGCTGTATTCATGAAAGAAAAAAACAAAAAAAGAAAACACGGAGGAAGTCTCAGTGTGATCCGCAGTCATCAGTATTCATGTCACGAACTGTAAAACTTCCCCTGTGCCTCTCTGCGGAGCCAAAGTTGTCATGGGGCTCCTACTGTGGGATGTGATCAAGGTAGATGGCTTGAGATTATGCACAGCTTCAGGTCTAACTTTATACAAACAAATATGTGATCATGATGTACAGAATAGTGAAGGTTTGCTATAAAAATATGAGAAGAATTTACAGCGTTATTGTTGTTGTTTCTGTGTCTGTACATTGAGGGACTGAAGCCGGCACTGGGTCACAATGACACAGAGGTCTGTGACACTGCGGTCAGAGCTCATGTGTTTTAAACAAGCCAGGATATCAGGACACTGTTGCTTCATTACAGTTCATGCCAATATCCATCAAGTAAAATATGCCTTTTCTTTGGCCTTGGTCCTGATCTTTGAGATTGGCCCAAAGAACATCCAGACATTTTTGAACACTCCTGTTATAATAGTGTGCTTCCAACCACTGGAGAGCCTTTTCCTGTTTCAACATGACAGTTTTCCTGTCCGCAAAGCCAGATCCATAAAGTTCAGTAATGTTTTTCAGAGTTTGATGAACGTGACTGGCCTGCACAGAGTCCTGACCTCGCCTCCATACAGCACCTTTGGGGTGATCTGGAACACTGACAACAAGCCAGACCTTATCGCCTAACATCATGCTCGACCTCAGCGGTGCCCTTCCAGCCGAACGGCAGCGGATCCCTGCTGCTGTCTAATCTTGTGGAAAGCTTGAAACCTGAATAGCGGAGGCTGTTTTAGCAGCAGATTAATGCCTGCAGTTTGGAAGGAGATGTTCAGCTATCGCAGATGAGAGAAACATCCAGGTACTTCTGCTCAGGCAGTGCACTATTTAAAATCAAGTGTGTGTAGCAGAACAGCTACTGTGGTAGTTTGTGACTCTTACAAGTAGTTTAACTGTTCATACTGTAATATAATCTTTAGACTGTGCAGGCCTCTCTATGCTGCACCCATGTTATCAAGAAAGAAACCCCCTGATGCTTCTCATTCCTCTGTTTCAAAGGTTTCTCTCTATATAACTTAACATGCTCTTTTTTTCCTCCTCTCGACTGTGGAGCGACGAACACGTCCAACCGAGCCTCCTGATTACAAGCTCTATTTATCAGCTCCTCCAAGACCGGTGGCCATAAAGGAGGCCTTGCTCTTGGGTTCAAACACATTTTAAATGTTACCCTGCTGCTGGTGTTGATTTATCGAACTTTGATATGCTCAGGTTTACAATCGTCTATGCAATCTGGAAGTTACAGAAGGCTGTTTTCATGCGCTATCTGCTCTAACCGAACCAAATGCTGCTTTTGCCCTTTGAGATGTTATCTCTTTTTACAACAAAGCTGTTATTACAAGTCATTTTAACATTCATGCACGCAGCTCCTGAGTGTTTGAATATCACAGTGTCTTAATGTTTAAACTGTGAATCTAAAATCACAGCTCCAGCCTTTGATTCTGCTTTCACTCTAAGCTAACATCTCATGGCTCCTACGGTCGAGGACACGTTGTCTCTGATCACCGGTTCACATCTCTGACTCCTTTAAGACGACAAGTGGTCGGCCTTTGAACGGCTGCTACTTTGATCCATCCCTCCAACATCAATTAACGAACTTTATATAAGTAACTTTACACTAGATTTTACTTTATTTGCATCATTTCAGTGTTCGGCTGCTTGCAGCATAACTATAATTACCAGATTGTCATGACCTGGAATACTGTACGTCTTCAAAAGAAGCACAGGCCTGTTTTTTTTGTAAGTTTTTTCTCACTCTAAAGAGGTTTTAAGAGTTAGATGAGAGTTTTGATATCACATTCATTCATCTGTTGTTGCAGTATGAAGTTGGAGCCAGAGATGGTTGCTGCAGCTTTGCACAAAGACTGAAAACAAAAGACAACAGCAAGATGCTTATTTCCAAAAGTAATGAATCTGCCTGCCACTCTAATCTTGTTTCTTTCATCCATAGGAAAACTAAAATGTAAACAATGTTTTGGCATCCCAAAACTTGTTAATTTTCTCAAATTTTTTTGAAAACAACACCCAAAAACAACCCAATCTTGTTGTTCATATACTTTCGCGCTACCTGTTATTACTTTTAAACATGAGTGACGTATCATTTTTGGGAAAAATGGTTTTCAATAGACAGTGACAACATGGCATTACTTTATTTTCTCTCTTATCATAGATCTATTGCAAATATTTGTTCACATTAGACGTAGAGTTAAGTATTATTATTAGGAAACTGTAATCCATGTTCTTTTTTTTTTTTTTTTTTTACGTGAACTTGTGTAAAATTGACTCATGCAGTCACAGGGATCATACTTGTGTTTTTTTTGAAGGGTTACTTACATATTGCACACTGGCTATACAGCCATCTATCCATGTTCTTTTTTTTTTTTTTTTTTTAACGCATTTAGAGCCTTAGGTGTGATATTATCGTCCAACTTTGCAGAACAGTCTCTATCCTAATTTGCAGTAGCACCGTCATACATTTGTATTGGTTTGTTTCTCCCTGTAAGTCCACTTAGTTTGGTTTGAGGGTAATACCTTTATCTAATTTCGAGTTACCATTGTCCTGGTAAACATTAAGTATGTGTGAGATACAGACGGGTGACAAACGCAAGGAAAAACCTGAAAGACTCCCCCCTACACTGAGGAGATTCAGAGTCTTGCTGACATGTCTACTTGTGACCTTTAGAGACAAAGTTCCTTGCAAATCATTACAAAGTTGTTGCAGGTGATCACCTTTATCCTACAAGCAGTGTTGCATAGCCAGACCTACCTATCTCTATAGTGTTGTGTTAGCACAGGAGAATGTCTTTCTGCACCTCATTATAGTCCCACCATAAGGGGGATTGTTAGTATTTCTTTAAGCCAGTAACAGTCTTCTTGGCTGGTGCTGAGCCCAGGATGCAGCAGTGGTGCCCCGGCAAAACAGAGACAGGGTCAGTGTTGCCATTTTCAGTTTTTTTTTACTGCAGCTTGGAGTTTTGTTATTTCCAGGAGTAAAGGGGATGTTTAAAAATGATGAAACACAATAACAGAAAGGAAGGTTTTATGTAAAGTCTATATCCATTAAGTTAGACTGTCTTATGATGAAGCATTTCTATCCTGTTGGAAATGGTCTCCTTCAAGATGGCAATGGTTGTCTGTCTCTCTGTGTAGCCCTGTGATAGACTGGTGACCTGTCCAGGGTGTCTCCTGCCTTCACCCTAAGTCAGCTGGGATAGACTCCAGCCCTCCCGCAACCCTAGAGAGGATTAAGTGGTGTATGGATGGATGGATGGATGGATGGAAGATGTGGGCCCTGATCTTTTCTTTATGGAATGAAAATGCCAGACTGTTTCAATCCAAACCAAAATACCTCAAAAATGATCTTATTTGTTTCTGTAAAATTTCATGGAGGCATTAATGGTCCTCAGAGGATAATTTTATTTGTTTTGGTAATCCCCAAACTTTCCCTCTAGTATTAATAGTTAGACTTTGCCTTATCTTGAGAAACTGTCTCTTTTTTTGGCTCACAAACTATAATTAAATCCCCCTGACTTTGCCTCCAGTCTATTATGAGCTATTGTAAAAAACTTTGTGGTCCCTTAGCTTCATCGAGCTACATCCTCTGGTCCAAACTTAAATTTGTCCAATACTTTGGTTTATGACCAAATACCTGCTAAACTAATGACCTTCAGTCATGACGCCAGAAGTTTTTCATGGGAGGGAGCCAGATGGAGTCACTGAAAAGCTTGTGGTGGCACAAAAAAAGCCCCAAAGCCACAAATGAATTTCAAGAATTCTGTTATGCTGTTGTCGTAAAGAGTTGGAAACTATGTTAATCAGACAGGTAAGGAATGTACATTCTGATAAACTTTGGCTCCTTTATGTTACTAATTATCTGACGAGCACAGACTAATGCAGGTTCAGGTAGGACTTTGGTTTTTTGATTATCAGGGTAACATTCACAATAGCTGAGGAGAAGAGATGCTGCAGAGTATTTAAAGAGAAAGAGTTCCCCCACTGGCAGGACATCCAGAGTTATTTATGATTTAAAGTCTGAAAATGATGTTCATGTGTGATGATATTTCATCAAACTACAGCTAATGGTTCAATAACATCACTTTCATTGTTACTCAGCTACCTTCAGGCATATTTTGGTTACTTTCATGATTAGAAAGATTAAATTATATAATGCAGCCACACACACAATAATGCCACTGCTGCACACATCCTGCTGTGAAATGGAAAAGTCATCTAACTTGATTTGACAGAAAAATATTTTACCTTTAGTACATGGATCAGACTTTTACAGTGAAGTAACATCCAGCTGTGATGGAGCTCAGGATTTAGCTGTGACAAATGATTTCAGTATAGCTGACAGACGACTGACTCTGTGACAGCTCACCTGTTGGAGGTGAGGAAAAGTGCACCGTGTCATTTACCATTATAGCCTGACTGTTAATGTCTCCACATTGGGGATAATGTATAATTATAAGTAATTAACCAAGTTAACACTGTAGTGCCACCACTCTCCTTCTGGAGACGTTCATATGGATCCTGCTGCTGTCTGCTGCTGCAGATATTAAATGAACTCAGAGGAAAGACTCCTACAAACAGCTGGAAGCAACAAACTCAACCTCACCTCCTAATAGTGTTTTGTTAAAACCTGTGTTACGATAATTATTTAAGAAGCTTGTTCATCTAATCTAGCTGTTCATTGCAGTAAAGTTGTGTTTTCAAAAACATTTCAGTTTGCAACAGATGCAAAAGTGGCGAGCAAAGTGTATGAGGTAAAAGTCACCAAACATGAAATGTGTTTTGTGATTTTGGAGAGGTCTGTGGGTGTTCCTCCAGTCAACTAAAGGCTCGCAAACTATGACGTTTGTTCTCTATGTGATGTTTATGCATGGCCTTGGCATTGCACTGAAACTTGAGTTCAGTTTTGGGGTGTTCAAGTCGATGAGATTTAAACAGTGGGATACTTCTACTTAGAGATCCCACGGATGGCATTTCCATTGACGTTATCAAAAAGAAAATGTTAGCACGCTAAAATGCAAAGCCATGTTGGGGACATGGTAAACATGGCTGCATTCCAAATGCCATACTTTTGACTTCAAGTACTTCGTGCAGCCGCCCTCACAAAGTACGTACTCTTTCCTTTAGTTTACATACAACTGGGACGTATTACTTTTTCATTATATTGCACCTTAAACTTTGACTGTTGCAGTTTGAAATGCAAACTTAGCTTTCATCTGTTTGTGTGGTCTTGTTGTCTATCCTCATGTGAGAAACCCTGACGTGACGTAGCTGCACTGAGGACTGTGGGTCAGAATGGACAGAACAGCATGCTGGCTTGCACACTGCAAACTCAAAGTGGATGTAGGAGGACGTCTGGGTACTTTTGACATATTGCATTTGACATACTATGTATTAGCACATGCCAGATCTTTTTCTGGTGGATTATGTAGTGTGGTAGTATAGATATTGGAACACACCCTGTAGGCCTATCACTGGTTCAACGATAGGATATTAGCTTTGTGAGCATATTAGCATGCTGATGTTACATTTCAGCACTAATAGCCCAAAGTGCAGCCTCAGAGAGCTGCTAGCAATGAATCTATGAACCAAGTCTCTGTCTTTACCACTTTTACTGATTCAGAAGTCCCTCAGTAGAATGGATGTTCATTTACATGTATCAGTTTCCTGATCTACCAATAGAAACCTTCCATGGCACATCTAAACCAGGTTTAGTAAACACACACTAAACCAGCCAACACTATCAGGTGCTTTGATCCAACGTGGTGAGAAAACAGGTTTGAAAAGCTTTACCCAGCTATCAAATGCACCAGTACAGCATCTAGGAGAGTAAATACTGCATTTAAATCTGCACCAAATGTGCAGAAAGAGCAGGGGGTTGCGCTGGATGACAGGACGGTTGACATGTCGGTTTGCGCTGCAGCAGTCCTGCCTACCTGCCGGCGTGGACTCTGCGTGGAATACAATCTCTCCACAGGGCTGAGACAGCTCCACAGATCAATACAGCCACGGAGGAACGAAATAAATAGCCTCTCTTACCCAACCACTGCAGTGACAGTATTTTGCTTACATGAGTAAAATTCATTCTCCCGGGCTTCTGGGAACAGAGATGTAAAAACAATAAAGTGGAAGAGCGTGAGTGGACTCCTGTAGGCCGACATCACATCTCATAAAAATCTGGGGAAATACATGGACAGAAATGGGATGGAGGTTGTGGGAGGGATGGACGAGCCGCTGATATATGTCCAATTCCTTTTATATGACTCAGCAAACCAGCTTCATTCAGTCAGAGGACAGTATTTCATTCTGTCACCCGCTTATGAGAGGAAGATGTTGCTTTCTTGGGCAGTAAACATAATTCAGATTGTCGGCTTCTGCCAGTGCACTCGTAAGTTACCACAACGCCGAAATGTCTACGTTGGCGATGGGACACTGGTTGAGCTTGTTCCAGTGGAAAATCAGGTAAGAGGCTGTAGTGACATGGAAACAACGACCAGAGAGTTTATGAAATATGGAAACCCGGTAAATAAATTACAAAAATATGATCCTACGTTTAAAAAAAAAAAGAAAAAGTTTCCTCACTTTTATTCTGAATAGTCATATTTGGCTTGTCTTGGCTCAGCATTCCTGCATCATCTGCAGAAACACTTTGAAATCCCACTTTGAGTCAACGCAGAGCTAGTTTATTTTAAGATGTTATTCAGAGAGAGGTCTAAAGATATGCAGCAACAGTTCTCTCAAAACACAAGATAGGTTTTAGTCTCTCGTTGCCAGTCAAGATAGAGAGTCTGAAAATAAGCGTGCATTCGTAATTACCTCATTAAATCTTTCAATCAAACCGCACAATATTCTCTTTACGAGCAGGTTTGACATCAGCAAAATCATGACTAAACCTCAAATTAACGGTTCAGTAGGGTTCCAATAAACTTGTCCTTTCATTTAGCGGTAAAATTGCCCAAAATACGCTGTTATCAGCTTCTCTGGACGCTCTAATCTTACTTATGCCCAAACTCTAATCAAAGACGTGCCTCCGTGCACCTTGTGAAACAACCAAAGGGAACAAACTCCCCGACAGAGCAGCTGGAATCTGTATTCATCAGGAAGCAATCATTTAAACAGGCATTAATCTGAAGATGTGAAAACTACGGTGACATTGAAAGCATGTG
This sequence comes from Stegastes partitus, assembly GCF_000690725.1. Lineage (NCBI taxonomy): Eukaryota > Metazoa > Chordata > Actinopteri > Pomacentridae > Stegastes > Stegastes partitus. The sequence continues at coordinate 120,396 of NW_007579253.1, forward strand.
TGATTCACTGGCTCATATGTTAGTGTACTCATTGTATATATCTTACACAGCTATGGGAAATGTTTTACTCTGAGCTCGGCATGTACGCTGCGTTTTTCTCCCCTCAAAGTATCCCTTTGAAGAGATAACTTTGAAAATTATTTCTGTTGCTGCTGCACATGAATTCCCTTAACTGTTGCCAGCAGAACATCCACTTTCGTGCCTCTTTATTCGTATTAATTTACATGCACACGGAGTGATGGGAAATGAAACAGTGAACCTTTGTTGTGGGAGCTCGTGGTGATGCTCTAATGAATGGCTCTCTCATCCCTGAGATGCAGTTTGTGGCTGTGACTTGCAGCTTGTGGCTGACACATTGGGGTGACACAATGAGAGGAGGCTTGTGGAAAGACGGGAGAGCGAAGAACCCAGATAAAGCTGCTCTGCTGAGCTGCTAGCGGGGGGTCTTTGAGTTGTCTCCAGGAAAGCAGCGGAGAGGGGGGGGGAATTTTGGGGAGGCAGAGCTCAGAGTAAACAGTATCTGCCGAAAAACAACAACAGCAACAACGGCGCTCCCTAATCAAGTGGCGTTATTGAAATGCAAAGCCTCGCTCCTTCAGTTCCTCACGAAAAACCCAGAGTGATTAAAAGTAAAATACATTATATGCACCATTACTCTACCTAAATTACATGTTTAAACACCAACTAAGATTTTACAACATCATATAATTAAGCATTATTAGTGTCATCGTGAAATATGGCAGGAGTCTAGTGGAGCCGGGCAGATTAATTACGTGAAACAGCATCTCAAAGGCTCCACTGGATATGAGGCTTGTCTCTCTCTGTACGTTCTAATCCATGTATTGCTTCCCTAAATCCCAAACACTGGTTTGTGTTAAGCCAAGTGGAATTATAAAAGGGCAGCAGGACTATGTCGAGTCAAACCATTCTAGGATTTACTTTTAAACCTTTAAAAGTAATAAAAGTACCCATAGAGCACCCCAATTAACGATTTCAAGGACAAAATCAGCCTCAAATTAAATACTGGCAATCAAACAAACCACAAAATGTCATTTATTGAAGCAATACTTCAACAATTTGGGAGCTATGGTTACACAACTACACTCAGAATAATCTACATGCTGTGTGTCCCAAAATGATGTCGTCTGCTGGAGTTTAGGTCACAACCCCATTTTGAAGAATAGAATTTCTGCTGGTTTTACTCCAAAAGGCTCACTGACCCTGTAAAGAACACTTAAAGACATCGATTTTGATGTTAAACATGACCGTGCTGCGATAATAAAGTCATTTTAATTGTGACGTGTGTGAAGAGTGCTGTGGAGTTTGTGTTCCATCTAAACACTCATTTTAAATCCAGGCAGTGCTCCAACTGAATATTTATTAATTTGTATTCATATTATTGTAGAAAAACAATAAAAGCATTTCTTTTTTTTAAACATATGGACAAAATATGGTAATAAGAGTTTATAATTGGGATTTATGAGGAGGGGAAACTGCTCCGGCTCACAGTAGAAATGAGGCTCATTTCTTCAGTAAAAAGTAGTTCCAGTCAAAACTGTACACACTGGATGTGGAGGAACAAAGACTGAGTCTGAAAACATGCATCACAGCTAAATCTACTAAATGTTTTTATTCTCATACCACAAACTATATTCCGTCCCCTTCCACTGTATTGGTGATACTTTCAGAGTCAGATATTAAATTAATTCTAGGAAAAGTATTGAAACATCCAGATGAAGGAAAAGGCAATGCATTTGCATATTTGGTTTATTTTAATTTGCATACTTTGGGTATTTTGTTTTGGTAATTTGGATAAATCAACAAGTTGAATAAATCTGAGGTGACGTATTAAAGGACAACAGCCCAATTATAGAGGCCTATAACCAAGTAAACTGCAATTTATATACGATCATTATCATTTGCATGCACCAGAATAAACAATATTTGCTGTGAAAATAGATATGAACAGCACTAATAGTCCTGCATTCAGCCTGAGTTTTGTTCCTGATGATTTCACTGTAGAAATTGGAAAACCTTTAAGTTAAAAAGGCAACATGCGATCACAAAGACATATCAGGAGATTTAAACCATCAATGCTGCTGTGCCACATGCATAAACGGTGATCAGGTCCTGCTGCAGCTGTTCAATAAAGTCACAGAAAAGTAGGAGCTATTCTACCTTTGTTTGTTCAGCAACACAGTGAATGAAAGCAGATTTCAGGAGTTGTGTACTAGTTGGTCATAATATGATGCTGAAGGAGACGATGGACTGCAGCCCAATTTAACCCTGATGCAGATTCAGGTCGGCTCTGACGAGGCTGCTGCCCTGCTTCTACTGGTCGTCCTTATGTTCTGCTTTCTGAATGAAACAGAACTTCTATTTGTCAAGTAGTGCAGGAGCATTTACACAAGTGACATTTTGTGTCCCAGGTGAAGCCAGATAACACCAACTGGCAGCTTGCAACAGCTAACTACCCTTTTACAGTCTGCGGGCAAAAAGTTTAAATTAAATGTTAATAAATAAACAAAGTATATTATCAAAAAATAAACTTTAGAAAAAAAGTTTTTTTTTTTTGTTTTTTAAAAAAAAAATAATTCAGGCCCATTTCACAGATTTGTCCCCATTTTGGTAAATGACAGATAACTAGTAAAATCACAGAAAGTAGTTAACATGTTAACTTTAAAATAAAAACAGTCCAAAACTGTAACTAATGTCCACATTAAAAATCTATATTTTTACAAAAATTAATTTGTTCTTTTGCATTGTTTGACCATAAAAATAGTTTTATTTGAATGTATTTAAATTGGCAAAAAAAATATTTTACAGCTATTAAGCATTATTTAAAACAAAAGTTCTGTTTAAGTAAAATTAAATAAGGATTGAATAATGGCCAATGTCTTTTAATTAATATTTTACGGATTTTGCTTGCTTTGTGAAATTACCGAAAAGTAGTTATACTCTTTTTAAACTTTTTTTTTTTTTTTTTACAAACAGTAACTTGTTCTCTTAAAATGTGTTGAGTTATACCAACATTGCTGTATTTAAATCAATTTAAAATAACATCATCTTACACATTTGCTCTCAATTTTTACTATTTTTACATATTTTGAAGTTTTGTTCTGCAACCTTTGCTGCAAGATTTTAAGCATTTAACATGATTTTTTTCTTTTATTACATTTTATTGTTATCGTGCACATTCTGTTGTAATAAGCAGCTCTTGTCATACTGCTGTAGCTCAGCTTGCTACACTTATATGGAAGTAGCCTTTAGTATAGTTAAGCTTCATTTATTTACCAGCTTGCCCAACACCTCCTCACATAAAGAGAAAACATGTTTCCTCAAATCTCACTTGCTAACTGTTATAAAGATGTTTTTCAGAGGGGTTACGTGGATTACCGCCCAAAGACTGCATCATCACTCCCAAACAATCCCACATGCAGCAAAATAGCGTTGATGTGGAGGTTTTGCGCTCTGCCTTTAATTGAATGGCGATACATGCAGCGTTAGACCTATTTACTATTTGGGCTCATGCTTCCCTTTGAAGCCGATATAACAGTAAAATCAGGTCAGATCTCCAGGCTCCACTCACACAAGTTCAACAGCACCAACACAGTGTTTCACCAGGATAGAAATATTCCGTCATGTCTGCTATAAAGCATGACTTTAAACTACATATGCGTTTCTAAAAGTGTCAGCAGTGAGGTCTTATTTCACTTGTTGGCTCACATTTGCTCATGGTTCTTCTTGATCTGTGCAGCCGGATCAAGAAGGAGAAGAAGAAGAAGAGGCAACTCTCCACTGGGAAATTCTCTTTTCTGTTTGTTGTCCCTGATCACAGACATGATGCACACATCCAAAGGAGGCAAAGCAATTCAACCGGCACCATAAACATGTCTTATTGGCAGGACTAACAACCGCCCTGCATGTGAACGAAAACCAGGAAGCGCTTTTCATGAATCGAAAAGAAAAAATGAGTCTCAACGTGCTCGATTCAGTGGGTTTAATCATCGATTGATCGCAGATTTGCAGAGCTGAGCCGGAGTGTAACAAATTAAGTCCTGATCTCCTGTGTCTTGCTAATAAGGTTTGATTACAGCCCTTTATATATCTGTGTGATGAAACAGATTTATATCCCCCTGCTGCTTTGAAGTCTCCACCCAGGCACAAGCCCTAGTTACTGCGAAACACGACTGAAGGTTACAGCGAGCGGTCATGAATTAATAACGCCATCTCAGAGATACTGAAGGGTTTCATTTCTGAACCTTGACATGGTCAGCAGGCAGGGAAGTAGAAAGACAGACAAAAAAGGCAACAGATCTTTTCGCTATCCCAGAAATACGCTGCTACATGAGGTTAAGTGTGTGTTTGTAGGTGCATAAGAAACTTAAAGCTGCATTAATTTATTTGACCTTTAGATGAAAGAAGTCCGCAACAAGCTGGAAACAGTCGCACATGCAGAAAACTGCTATCCGGCAGACTTGGAGCACATTAGTATTCCCTTAGAGTTCTGCTTCTGGCATCAAACTCATGTAAGTCACGCTTCTTTTACCCTTTATCAGCTCATGTTCTTCACTTGGTTGCTAACTTCATCTGTCTGCCATTTTGGTGCAGGGCAATAGAATACATATTAGTGCTTTTTAGCTTAAAACAGCTGCCTCTGATGATAGTCAGACCCCTCCACAGCACTGGAGAATGGTCTGACTGCACCTCCTTTTTATTAGCTGTAGGTGAGGGGGGAAAAAAACCTGTCATCTTGGGCGGTGCTCAGCCCAGGATACAGTGACAGTACCCCAGCAAATAGTGATGGGGGAACTTTTAGTGGAATGTTTGCATCCAGAGAGGCTAAAATGGCTAATTCCCTAAAGAACCAAGCAGGTCTAACTTACTGCATGATTTAAATCCATCCATCCATCCATTATCTATACACCGCTTAATCCTCATTAGGGTCATGGGGGGCTGGAGTCTATCCCAGCCGACTTAGGGTGAAGGCAGGGGACACCCTGGACAGGTCACCAGTCTATCACAGGGCCACACTTAGAGACAGACAACCAAGCACACTCACATTCACACCTACGGACAATTTAGAATCACCAATTAACCTCAACATGTTTTTGGACCTTGTGGGAGGAAGCCGGAGAACCCGGAGAGAACCCACGCTGCACGGGGAGAACATGCAAACTCACGCAGAAAGATTCCGGTGCCCCCACCGGGACGCAAACCGGCAACCTTCTTGCTGCGAGGCAACAGTGCTACCAACTGCACCACCTTGCAGCCCATGATTTAAATCTTCAACAAAATTTGTTTTTTTTGGCATGTAGGTTGTAGCTATTAATATTTTAATCAAAATAATCGTCCTGGAGAATATAACTGATCTCAGCTCTCTGCAGCCATTGAACTTTTTTCCACATGCTTTTGTATATATATCTTCTGTTTCATGCCGTCAAGCAATGAGCACAGAGCAACGACACGACAACGCACTTCTTTTTCTATACAGCTGTGCGCTCATATGTAGATCAACCAGAGCTTCATTCATTCCTATGAGAGCCGCCAGGATTTCCAATGTTTGTGAAAGTCCATTTTTTACCGGTCCAGAATTTGCCTCGAGTACGTACAAATATCAGAACCTTTGCAAGAGATTATGCAGAGACCGGACTGTGTGCCAGGAAGATTGAAAAATGAATTCACAAACAGATTATTCAGCTGTCTGACTACTTCGACAGTCAAATCATATAAATGTGTATCTACAAAAGAAACTAGTTTAGCACATGCTAGCTGTGTAACAAACACAAAACATGGATGCTGTCGGGGTTTGTATGTCCTGTGACAAAATATTTACACATGTAGCAGAATAACCTCCACCTTAATTCTCTCCATGTATTATTGGTTCTGTTTTAATGGCAGTAATGCTTCGAGCACATAGTCAGTAAAAATGGACGGCAAACACTGATATCCTCTGAGTAGCTTCTCTCGGCTGGCTGCGGTGATGTTTCCATCCATCCTTAATGAAATGCATTTCCTTGCGTCAAACACCAGCAGACAGTCAGAATATTACACGGGTTCACGAACATGAAGCAAAACTCGGTGGAAACCATGAAGTCTCTGGTGGAAACGAGGCGTTCAGGCCCTGATGTGCTTCTTTTCACTTCTTCTGTGACTTTGTGTGATTAACCTCGACCGGATTCAATGTGTGGATTAGTATGTGTCCCGGATCAGTGGCTGAACTTGATGTCGTGGTTTTCGCCTGCTTCTCCTCCATCCTGCCTCCTGCTCAGACGGACTGGACCTCCGCAATGTGCTCCAGTAGAGCTGAGCCTGTCATCACTGCAGCTGCTTCAAAGTTCAGCCAAACTGTCACTCAGAGCAGCTGGGATTTAGACAGAGCAGCTCGCCTCTGTGCCTTATGCTTGTGTGCTTTCTGGTATTTAGATCGTAGCTGATTTTCTTCAGGTTGTCACTGAAGGCTGGGTCGTATCAGAAGATTCTGTTTCATCTATCTGTTTTGCTGCTCTTGGTTGAAGCCAAGTACCACCACCTGCAATTCTTGATTTGCCCAGTAAGCGTTTGTAAGCCAGTGCAGGGTTTAATTTAACATTTTTTGTTATTTCTTTTATTCAAACAATATCCACTGCCCTCCACTGACTTCTTCTCCCTTCTGCTCTTTACAACTTGGGTTCAATCGTGACCATCTGCTTGTTTATATGTTGCCCTTTTCTCCCGGCGAGCTGGATCGTAACACATATTTAATTAGGAGTAAATACAGAAATAAAACTGTCTGTGCAATTGGATCCATCATGAGCAACGACATCTGGGACAGCTTGTGTTTAATCTGCCGGGCTTTATAAATGTCTCCTAAGAAAAATGTTGTCGTCAGCCGCTGACTAAAGGTTACATTCTGGGACAACTCGGCTGGAGACGGAAAAATACTGTAAATACAGATGATGGCAAGATGCAGCTCACGTGTGGTTGCTGCCTACAGTCTGTGCAGAGACTGTAAAGGGTTCTCATATCTTCTGATTTGCAGGTTTTCACTTGTAAAAATCAGTCAAAATCAAAAGGCTGTTTGCAAACTGCACATAGAATCGTAAAGCTATGATAAAACCAACAGGACAACACAAAAAGAACGGTCATATGGAGATAACTTTGAACACAGTATTGACAATCTGACATTCACACCTGCTTCATGCTGTGATGTAGCAGCTGCGCAAAAAAAACAACCAAAAAAGGAACCAAAGCTTCTTCTATTTCCTTCTTCAGGCTTGAATTCCAGGAGAAACTATTTGAAAGTGTTCATAGTTTTCTCCATATTTAAACAATACCCATCCTTCAACCTTTGCAACAACTTCAAACACTCTATTTTTGACAAGGTCAGACAACATGTTATCCAAAACTACGCTTCGATTCGCAGCGAAGCCTCAGAATCACACTCGCTCTCACCGTGTGAGCAGGAGAAAGTCCCTCTCTGTAAAACATCAACTTGACATGCACCGAGCCCAAACCAGGTCCCTATCTGCAGCGGCACATTACTTCCTGGCTGTGCCGAGGTTTCTGCAGGCTCCAGAATCACATACAAACCCCCACGGTGAGCCGCATGCAGGCTGCATAATCATTCCGATACAAAGTGGCCTCAGATTGTAATGCAGCTGGTTATTACTCTTCAAAACAAGTTTAAACTTCAAAGAAAATTGATGGGCTCATGATTGAATTCTCAGCTTGTGCAACATTACATTAAGATGCCAATGGTGCCGCATGAAAATGTGTAAATTGATCTGCGAGGAATGTAAGATTTATTGCAAATTCCCAAAGTGGTTTATATTAGACAGGTGCACAACATGTTTTCTAAACGGGCAGACTCAGCTTCATTGGTGTAATCTCGTAAATCAAACTCATGTACGGAGTGAAAAATGATCTTAGGATACCATTAAACATTCATTAGAGTATCTTTTTTATAATAAATGATGGATCGGGCAATTTCTGCACAGCACATCAGCTTTCAGAACATGAATTCAGGACACAAAGTTAAAGGCTGCAGCTCTGATTGAGAAACTAAATCATCTTGTATCCAGTCAAACAGGTCGACTAATGAGTGATCTTAAGACTGTCAGAGATGCTTACTTTGTTGAAGCAGGAGGTTGTATGTTCGTTTTCTGCATCTTGTTGAATCCATCGACACTTTCCAGCAAACTATCCGTTCTTTGTTTGTGCCTATAAATGGTGGATGACAACAAAATAATCAGATGAATGAATATTGTGTGACCACAAAGCTGCTGTGTCTTTATTTAACCTTCTTCCAAAAAATAGAAGCTACTTACCAAGATTTGCGTGGCATATCTGCGCCCCAGTATCATCTACAAATGTTGCTAAAAGTCAGTTTTCTACCGACTAAAAACACTGACTTTGCCTCTTTCAGCCTTCAGAGCACAAAGAAGACAATCAGGTGGAGAAAATTAAGGCTAATTAAATGTTTGCAGGTGAAGCAGCTGCAGGACGACCTCAAAAAACAAGGAGCACGGTTTGATTTTCTGAAAAAAGTATAAACCTTCTGAACCTCAAGCAGTCTCTGGGTGTTGGGTTATTTTGCTCCTGAACATTTTTACTATAAAATATATATA
>NW_007579253.1:129666-169482 GCF_000690725.1 Stegastes partitus
TGTTTTAAACTGTACTTGTATATTTAATGCAGTTGCTCTATATTCAGGAACCGGGCCAGTGGGGTCCCAGGACGGTGCTGAGCTAAACCTACAACAAATGATGTGTAACTGAGGTGAAAAGAAAAGAGTGAGAGGACGACTTTGAACCTCCCCAGCCAACAGTTCTGATCCTCATACTGGAGGCCTTATGATGATCTGGGGAACTATTTAAAAGAGCCAGACAAGAGGCAGGAGCTGCAGAGAGCATTATAATAGTTTCAGATGCAGTTAGAGCTAAAGGCTGAGGTTACGGAACTGCCGAGAAGGAAAACGGGGCTGAAGGTTAACAGCACAGCTTTTATCTGACATCCAGACAGCCGGAGAGCTCCGATATCAACCGGCAACACGCCTCAGATGAGAAATACCAGGTGGACATGAGCAATAAAACATTTCTTCCTCTTCTTTGACCAGGTAAGGCCTCCTTCAGCTGTGTGCTGTGAAGGAACAAACAAAAATACAAGCTGACAGGTGCGAGCGTCTCGGCAAACAAGTCTGTCAACAACTGAGCCTGACAACCGCTGCAGGAAACAACCACAGCCGAAAAAACACTGGAGAAGTCGTCAGAAAGAAACTCCAGGTGGGACTTCAGCAGGAGAAAACAAAGTGAAATCAACACTCATGACCACAACTTAGCATCACTGTAAAAATACTGCACTTATTTAGGTCTGATAATAAGTCCTGGACAGTATAAAAAGCAGAATAAAAACCCCACACTGAAAAAAACCAGCACATTTTACTGTTCCCCGGAGCCACAGAAGTTTATATGAAACTTCCACCAGGTACTGCGATGCATCCAGAGGCGATTTGAATTGTAGAAAGATGAGAAATGGAAAAGCAATCTTGCACAGCGGCACTGAAATATAACTGCAGCAGGGGCACTAACTTACAGGCCATCAGCTGGCTTGTAAAAGTTACGACCACAGGCAACTCAGGCATGCACAGTTTAACAAGCACCTAATGAAAAAACTACAGTCTCTGGGCAATAATAGCAGAGCATGTAGATGCTGTTTCTCCATCATGAAAAAAAAAAAAAACCATGAAAAAGCAGCACGGATCAATGAGCGCCGCCTGTGCTGCATCTTCAGGGTCAAACGCCGGTGCGGTTGGATTTCAGTGTTCAGCGGCAGGTTGCAGCAGCGAGGCCTCGTCGAGCAGAGCGGCGAGATTTTATCTGTGCTTAAGTATCTGTCTCCAAGAAAGGAGCTGTGTTGGATGTGTGACTCACAGAAACATGCCGGAGGAAAACAACTGCAGAGGTGTTTCCACAAAGAGTTCAAAAATTTAAGTTTTAGCTTAACACATTAAAAAAAAAAAAGAAATCAAAATGAAATGACGTCTATAAATGTGATGTATATCGCAAGAAAAATTGAATTTCCCTCGATTTTTACATTTTATTTAGTTCATGGCTTTTTCATTTTTATATTCCGCTAAGTTTAATTCGTCTCCATAAATGATTAATCTTTGGCAGAATGGAATTCTCTGAGCCTGAAATTGTAATGTTGAGTTCGGGAGATAAATGGTGCCGATAAATTATTTTTAGAAGTGTTCGCTTTCAATCTTTGCCGTCTCTCCTGGGAAATTCAGTTTGCCAGCAAAAACAGACGCATAAAAAACAGATTTACTCGTGTTGAACAATTAGCACCGAGTTTTTCACTTCAGAGCATCTTATTTGAGTTTACAGCTGCATTAAAAAAAAATCTTCATTTGATCAAATCAGACGGTTAAAGTGGAAATTTAGAGGTTCTTCTGTATCTTTTAGAAAAACTGAATTTTTAAAAAAATCGACATTTTTACTTTCTTTTTAACTTTTGATTAAAGTTTTGACGTGTAAAATCTTTAGGTCCCTCCCTGGTGCTTGATTAAACTCATCTCAGTGTATCAAAGCTACATATTAAAAAAAGTGTTTTTTTGCTATAAAAATAAACCATTTCTATCTTAAAATAGATCAAAACAGCCAAACTACTCCATGCTTCACAATTACAAGATATAATATTGGAATAATTCAGCCATAAATATTCAAAATGGACGCTGATTCTGGAGAATAATGAAACAGAAAATCCCACCGTGCAAGTTGACAGGATTAGTTTCATAAGTTTGATACGTTTAAAACCCCAAAAGTTTGAAAATGAAGTCTTAAAGCATATAAAAATATCACATGGACGTACCAACAAGACAAAAAAACAACAACTTTAATATTTGGCAGAAAGTGCGTCTGTATGAGTGAGGTTGAGTTTTAGGAGATAAATGGTACAAATACATCAATATCAGAATTGTTCAGTTCAATCTTTGCCGTCTCTCCTGGGAAATTTGGTTTGCTAACAAAAACAGACACATAAAAACAGATTTATTCGTTTTTAACAATTAGCACCAAGTCTTGCACTCCAGAGAGTCTTATTTGGGTTTACAGGTACATAAAAAATGCTAATCAGATCAGATCAGAGGGTTTAAGAGGGAATTTAGAGGTTCTTCTGTGTCCTTCAGGAAAACTGAATAAAAAGACATATTTACTCTCAACTTTTAATGTGTGAAAACTTTAGGTTCCTCTCTTGACTAAACCAGTAAAAAGTCATCTTTGTGTATCAAAGTTATGCATTTAATACAGATTTTTTTCTATAAAAATAAACCATTTCTACCTTAAAGTAGATTAAAACTACAAAAATACTCAACACTACACAATAGTAAGTTATATTATTGGAGTAATTTAACCAAATACAGTCGTGACTTGATAATCCAACCCTTAACAATCCAAAACTTTGCTATCCGACAGGTTTTTAGGAAAAACGAACGGAACCCATTAAAAATAGCCTTAACATACCGACAGCCTTGGATTCCGACTCCGACATGACATTTTATGTCACAGATAAGGATAACGGCGTATTATCTGACTGAACAATCCAACAGATTGGCTACGTTCAGACTGTAGGACTTAACGCTCAATTCAGGTTTTTTTGTAGAATCCGTTTTTTGGTGAGTTCGTTCACATTTACAATTAAATACAACTTGTATGTGATCTGCTGTGTGAACTTCATACGACCCAAAAGTGTCCCGCATGGACAGAAGAGGACACGACGATGTCACACTCAGTGAGCATGCTCAGTGTTTACGGAAGTAAACACGGATGGTAATGGTGGAGCGTAACTGCCACTCCCCCGCCGCCGCTGCTGATAGTGGAAACCGAAGTGTGAGCGCTAACTAAACTGCCATCAGCAGTAAAGTGCATTCCGGCCACTTCCACCCCATTGGAACGCTCCCCTGGGGTGGAAGTGCCCCCACGACCACGCCAAATATTCATCATTAATTGGGCCTGAATATCCGGAGCCCAGAAAGTGCTACTGGGACCAGCCCTACTAGTTATTATAACAACTATGAACAATAACTAACAACAAATGAGCCTTCAAGCATCAAGCCCTCCTTGTATCTTGACCTCCATCTTGACAATCTGACAGCCTTGATATCCGACATAAAAGAAGGTTTTACTTTTAGTGTTGGATTATCGAGTCACGATTGTATGTTCAAATTGGACACTGATTCTAGAGAAGAATCATAATACAGGAGACCAAACAGGAGGCAGGATTGCTTCCTGATGGTTGTTACGTTTAAAACTGCAGAAGTCTAATGATGTATTTTTGAGAATTTCATCAGTTTCCTACAGTTTCGAGGCAGAACTCTTCAGTCATGGTAAATGGACTGCACTTATATAGAGCTTTTCTACCTTTGCGGCACTCAAAGCACTTTACAATGTTTTTCTCATTCACCCATTCACACACACATTCACACACACATTCATACACCAGTGGCGACAGAGCTGCCATGCAAGGTGCTGCCTGCCATTGGGAGCAACTTCGGGTTCAGTGTCTTGCCCAAGGACACTTCGACTGTAGAGGGGCCGGGGATCGAACTGCCAACCTTGCGATCAGAGGACAACCCGCTCTACCACCTGAGCCACAGCCTGGCTGGTTATTTCTCCCATAATGTCTTAAAGCAATAAAAAAACCATAAGGACGTGTCAGGAAGGTAAAAACAACAACTTCTTCTTTAAGATCTTTAATCTTTGGCAGGAAGGGGTTCTGTGTGTCTGAACTAAATCAAGAAGTTGAGTTCAGGAGACAAGTGTTTCCATTAAATCCATCTTAGAATTGCTCAGTTCCATCTCGACACAAAAAACAGACTCATTCACATCTTACGCATCACCTTAATGATCACTACTAAGTTCTTGATGTCCAGAAAGTCTACAGGTGGACAGGATTTCTTTGAAAGAACCAAAAAATAAAATAAAATAAAATCCTGCATCACTCGTCCTCAAACCTTCATCAGGACAAATCAGAAGAATTTTGTGCTTCGTTCTTACCCTGTAGGGAAAACTGAATAAAAAAGAAATGGCTTTCTTACTTTTGATGAAAGTGACGATGTGCGAAAACGTACTTCTAAATACAGCACCGCTTTCCGATCAGCTCGTACTTTGAAGTTCAGTGGCAGCCTGTGAAAGGTTTGGAGGTGACGCCTGCAGCAGGAACATGCAGAGCTGCAGAGGTCAGACCAAGTTCACGCAAATGTGTCATAAAGAAGCTCACACTTCATGTTTCAATACTAAAAAGGACCTTATAGCGCTGTGTACAGGTTCTGACTGACAAAAGCTCCTCATGGCTGAAGGTTGCTGTGGCAGAATACTTCGCATAACATTAAATCGGTTCCTGCTTTATTCCAACCAAACCCTCGTCTCTCCACAGTGACACATGTGATTCACTGTTTGGAGCTTTTTGTAGCTCTACTCTTCTGTTCAAACAGGAAATCAAACAACACGATCGCTGCTCGACGCTCACAATCTCCAGTCTGGAGACGGACCAGCAGTCAAAAGTGTTGACCTGACACTGTCCTGAGCCAGAGGAGAAAATAAATATTTACACTCACCACAGAGCGGGAAAAAAACACAGTGTTAGGATGTTGAAAAGTGAACAACAACAACAAGAACTCAGGATTTCTATCAAAGCTCTGTCCTCGAGACACAAATTCACATTCAGGTTTTAGAAGCGTCTGTGAGGTCCATGAGCGATAAATGAATAAGCAGGACGAACACATTTTATTTTTGATGAAAAACAAAAACACTGTTAGGGTTTTAAAATGCCCTGATATGAAGGTTTTCGCCTGTATTCAAACCTCTTTGACACAAATATTCCCAAACTGCTGTAATGTTACTAAAGAAACTCAAAAACAAGCCTTTGAACGTGACTGTTTTGTGTCTCTATATCACAACGCGACCAGTTTTTAATTCACTTTTATCTTAGATAGTTGATCATTTCAGAATTTGCAGCAAAACTCCCAAAAAACTACATTAAAAATTTAATTTTCTCTGCTGAATCCGGCCTAGGTTGGTGAACTTTTTGTGATCATCATGCAAAATAAATTCCTATCTGGTTTTGTTGTTGCAGTCAAAACTCTTGTCAAATTTGCTCCTAAATTCTAGTTATGGATTTTAGTTCACTTCAAAGTAGAGTTTTAACACATCAATAGTGAGCAGGACAGTGATTTTGGGATTTGGAGGCCAGCTGGTGGTTCTAAATACTGATGAAAGTAAATATCGATCACACTTAGATATCAGTCTGGACAGACTGACTGACAGAACTTTGACTTTTGTTTTTTTTTTTTAGTTAATCTATGTACTCCTACAGCAAACAACAGCAGTTTAATATTCAAATTTGCCTAAATCTATTCAGTATGCACAAATAAACATATTCTGTGTATTTACACTTTGTCAGGGGGACATATTTCACAAATAGTGCCGGTTAATATGTACAAATTGCCCCATGCATATTGTAATTCATACACATGAATAATTTCAGTTTGTATGTGACCTTCAGTGGAGATAATTTATGAGGTTCCATCTTAAACCGGAGCAGTTCATTCCTTATTCATAAGTTTTCCCCCCACTCAGCCCTCAAAAGTTAGAGGATATTAACGGTGACTGAAAGAAATTTTTGCCTTGATAAGTACTTCAGTCATCTAAGAGTTCACAGATACAGGAAGCAACATACAAAAATGATTTTTTAAATTACTAGAAAGAAATCAAACATGTTGGACATTCATGTGTAAATGTGTCGATGATTCCTCTTGCTCAGAACCTGGATTGTGTGTTTGATAAAAGGGAGACTTGGAAAGCTCTTAAACAACACTGTCCCCTGTTGGTGGAGTCCGACGAACTCAGTGACCTCAACAGAAGAAAAAGCAGCAAACAAACCGAGAAACACAGCAAGACGGCAGCTTTCGTTTAAAGTCTCTTATTTAATATTAAATACAGAACTCTCTATAAATGTAACATTTATCCACATATAAAAGCCTGTGTCACTATTTACACTCAGGTCCTATCGTACAAACAATCCTATTCAAAAACGTCTCTTTCCCCTTCCAGCAGTGATTGTCACAGTGTTTCCTTCACATGTATTGGATTGTTTAGGAATGTCAATACGAGAACTTTATTGCTAAGCTCATCAAGATATTAACAACTTCACAAATGCCCATTTGACCATTTTTGCTGAAAAGAGACCTTCTCAAACCGGGACGTCTCTTGGTTTTAGAAGTGCATCCGACCTGCCACGTCTTCACACCAGTAATAAAAACCACTTTGTTTTCTCAGAATTTTGGTTCAAAGTGAAAAGTGATGTAGCGACATTCAGTGTTTCTGAGATAAACGGTGTGACAGAAGTGAACTTGCCCTTTTCAGTGTAAAGTAAATGCTTGTGTAGGACATGACCTCTCTGTGCACCTAAACCAGGAGCCTGCGACCCAAAGCTTCATGTCTAACTACGATGAGCTAGAAACGCACAAACACAGTAGCTTGTTAAAGAATTTGTTTCTCCAAAAAATGAGAGTGACTGATGACAAAGACGTCAAGTACTGTAAAACCAAAGCCACCGAGTGAGCTCATTCCTCCACCTTGGATTTCCTCTTGGAGGTTCTGGGTTTGGCGTCGTCGGACTCTACAGGTTCTGGGGATCCTGGAGGGTCGGTGGGCGGGCTGGGGGCGTCGTCCACATCAGGCTCTGAGTCAGCGGCCGTGGAGGGGCCTTTAGAAACACCTGGAAAAAAACAAGAGAGTTGATGCCATTTTGTTACAGTAAAAGTTATTTTATCGTACTGCGACTGAACATCACACCGTGGCATGTTTCTATCATATCCAGCAGTATCAAACATAAATCACACTCTACATTAGAGGTGTAGTGTGATAGAAATACAAGTTAATATCTACATTTATGCTTTTACTTGTGTGTAATCACCTGAACATAGGAACCATTATGTTTTTCTCACCTTAAAAGGAACCTTTGCACTGCCGTGTTTCTACAGTAGCCCAGAATGGACAAACTTGTCACATTATTTGTGTTTTCGGTGGACAACTTAGGTTCTCCTACACACTTGGAAGCGGGTGAAATCCCAAAGTCCACACTTCCAGACTCACAGACCTTGAAGCGTGTTACCATCAAGTGTGCAGAGGCTTAAAACTGTCCCACTGTCATGTGCATGAGGGCTCGCTCAGAGACATTTCGTACTTTTCTGCAGACTTTGACAGAATTACCCACAGTTTAACTTTGTCACGTTAAACAAGGGGAAGCCAGGACATGAAGGAACAAGCACAGGAGGAGCAACCAACCCCAATATTTAGATTAAACTACAAGACAAAAGAAGTTTAGATCCAAGTGTAAACATATGGCTCACTGGTGATCTTGTGTTGCAGTTTGTCCTTGATGGTATGATAATGAATTCCAAATATACAAATGTGCTTCAAAAGGTTCTCTATTTTGGGGTGTAACTGTAGACTATAAAGCCTTATGTCACTGTCCACAAAAACTCAAATGTTTGAAGCAATCCAAGAAAAAAGGAGAGAAAGGCTTCAAGCTGGCTGCTGTTGCTCTGGGACAGTGTGTCCATCCAGCTCTGGTGGCAGAAGCAGCCAAATGTGGCTTTGAACTGTTGCCCCATGAACCTCAGGTGCCACCTGTGCTGTGTGGAT
Organism: Stegastes partitus; assembly: GCF_000690725.1. NCBI lineage: Eukaryota > Metazoa > Chordata > Actinopteri > Pomacentridae > Stegastes > Stegastes partitus. The sequence goes on from NW_007579253.1 coordinate 137,705, forward strand.
GGTGCATTGTCCTGGAGCAACAGCACAGCAGCACAAACATTTCCTCTTCTTGCAAAGAAATGACGACAACAATTGAGTTTTTGTGGTCAGCACAGTTATGCCCCAAAATGGGAGTTTCCAGGTGAGGCTGGGAATTTCTTGAAGTGCCTTTGTACTTTCCCTTAAGTGCCCTGGCTGTAAAGAAATGTAAAAAATCTAAAATAAAAACGCCAAACTGTATGACACATGTTGTGGCACCATCGAGGTAACATGATAGTTCTGTCACAAAGTGCTGTCTCAGTCCTGTTTATCCCATTTCGATCCCTTGCAGCCTCTCACATTCATACTGAGAAGGTTTTAGTGCTCAGGACCAAAGGTGGGGATTGGAATTGGGCCGAGAAAGGTGAGGTGAGAAGTCATTTGGCTGCAGTCTGCAACCTCAGTGCCAGATGGCACAAAATCCTTCACACTGGACCTTTAAAGTACGGTCACCTTGCAAATGTGTTCAGACACAGTCTCAACCTGGCTGCAGGTCACAGTTCACCTTTTATTCAACTTTGTTCAACAACAGATCTCAGCAGAAACACTGATGCACCGAAAATGTCATTGTTCTAGTACCAAGTTACAAACTGCCACGTCACGATGGCAACGCAACAAAAAAAACTATTATATAGGTTGAAGCCATTAAAAGACATTATTTCAGAGTGCATTTAACCTGCTTTAATCAGAGTCTCTTGAGATAAACTGCCTCTTGTTCAAGTGAAATCTGTCCCAAAAATGTCAACATCAAAGATCAGGTTCATATTTTTCAACTGTGACATCTCACAGATCTGCAGTTCAGACTGGCTTGTTTAAACGGTGCAATTTCATCTCATTAAAAAGTTGCTGAAGCTCTAAGCAGTATCAGTTGGATGATGATAACAGCACATTTGCGACATCTGTAATGACAAAATTTGCCCCATGGCCAAACTGTTCTTAGCTTTTGTAATACCTCCCTCTTGGTTAACACAACAGCTGTACTGCAGAAAGCTGCTGAATACCAGCATAACAATCAGAACTTAGCGTTTAAAGACTTGCTTTGTTTGCATTTGTTCTAATATGTTTCTTAATCGCATTTAACTGTGACAAATGGTTCTAAAACCACATTTTAGTCCAGCACAGTTTGTGAGGCTTCTTTATAAACCCAAGCCAAGTTCCAGGTGTAATTAGATTTCCATAAACAGTCAGGACTTTTCATGCAGTTTAACACTGACTAGCTGTAAAACACACAACATTTACATTCTATACGCGTGTATTCAAACAAAGTGGTCGTTAAACATTAGCTTTTGAGTGTTAGAAAGCAGCGAGCTTGTCAGACGTGTCATTATGTAAAATGGCATTTTTACCAAACATGGATGCTTTGTTCTGGTGTTATTCACTAACAGCTAACACATAAGTGGTGGAAAACGCAGCCCATAGGCTCTTGTGAAGAAAAGCACTCCTGTCCACTCACCTCTGAGAGCTGTAAGCCGCTGCAATCACTTCACAGTAGCCATGAATTTATTAGCTTACCAGTGTGTCATTTTTCCACACTACTGAGCTTCTTTTGTTGCCAAGAATATACAGTATACAGGCGAGAGGTTGGCTTCTTTTTCACATTTTCCATTTTGCCTTAACCCATATATTCAATCTGCTACAGTACTGAGGGCGAGAGACTGTGAACATACAGGGAAGAGATATTTTTATGTTCTCATTTTAAATGAAAAATTGGGCTTTGGTTTAATGGAGAGAGGTGGAGGCTGTGAAATTTGTCTTCACCTTCACCGCCAGTGTTACACTGGACTTCGGGGATGAATATTTTTTCCCTCATTTTGAATTTCTGAGATATTCGACCTGGCTTGGGTTTGTCAGGTTTTGCACTTACTTGTCACCTTTAGCATGACAGATAATTTACCGACAGTTGTACACAAACCACCCTGTACCTGTCGGTAGCTGGATGTTCTTGTTGTAGCTTGCAGCTGAAGACATGGCCTGACCCAGTGCTTGGTTAGTGCCGAGGGGAGCACCGGGGGTTTTGGTGGATGCTGCTGAGTTTGGTTTGGATTTGGAGTCTTTGCCTGGTTTAGTCCACACCAGACTCTCTGTCACCTGCAGGGCAGCTCCCATCTTCTGAGCCATGTCCATCAGCTGTTGGTGATTAAAAGACGAGGTTTGGTAAAAAAGTAATGATGTATCATGGCAACTGACTCTCTAGCACAGACTGTGTATCAAAAATAGATGTAGGCTGCAGGTTTTAAAAGTGAAGCCAATGTGAAAGTGTCCTAAACGGGCATTCTTTTTCGTGGCCAGCAGGGAGCGACGCCTGTGGCTGCAAAAACAAGTCAAAGTCTACAGGAAAATTACCTGAATTTTCTCTTGATTTGTTACTCCAGTAAACATCTCCTAATGAGTTTATGGTCTCTGTTACCACTTTCAAGTCTCCTTTCATACAACAAGTAAAGTATGGTGCCATGCAGAATAACATAGATGATAAAGCGGGGCATGTTTTATTGCAATTGACAAATTGCTACCATATGAGTGTACAAACTGTCCTCATGGTCTCCAAAAAAGAAGGTGGCAACGGGTAAATTCCAAACTTCAGGCTTCAAAACCGTAGTCAACATACCAAGGGGTGGTGTCACCGCGACCACATCTATGTATTTATACATACAAACTATGCTTTACAGACATCAACATCAACAACAGGACCTACAGTACCTCAGAATCAAATTCAAAGTTGCTGCTGCTGTCTCGAAGTAGGTTGACTTTCCTCTCCATCTCCTGATATTGATCCAGAGCTCCCTTCTTGTCGCCATGATTATAGAGGAAGATTGCAAAGTTCAGGTTAACCAAGGGGTTCGATCTGTAGGAAATTGATCACCAAGGAAGAGAAAAAAAAAAACAGTGATCTGATACTGTTTCAACTGAAGATTAATAGAAAACTCAAAGAAGGGTGTAAGACAGGCTCACTCGTCCAGCGTCACAGCTTGTTCATATGCTCTGGTGGCGTTCTCAACATCCTCCAAGTTGGTCAGAGCCACTGTGAAACATTAATATGTGATAGAAATTATTGTCAAATACAAGAGCAGGAGAATAAGACATCTTAAATGTGAATGCACGAGCAAACATTGTCAACATGTTGAGATTGTTGAAAATTGTTTAAATAAGATAGGCTGTAATGACACAGTCATCGCAAGGAATTTGTTTAAGCAGAAGGATTTTCAGCAAAATTAAACAGATGCCACCATTTTTGCCGTCACAGATTTTCTCTACAGAGGCAGAATTAAATCCTGACTGATTTCTTTGTCTTTCTTTCTCAGTACCTGCCAGCAACATGTAGAGCTCCCCCATTCGTGGGTTCAGATTGATGGCTGCACTGAGGAAGTGGAAGGCAGAGGCGTACTGCTGCATGGTCAGGTGAACCAGTCCCAGGTTGTACAACACTTTCCAGTCAAAAGGAGACAAGTAGTGGGCTCGCTTCAGGCAGCTGATGGCCTGCGGGAGGAAAGGAAAAGTCTTCAGTACCGTTAGACAAATATGTTAATAATATATGAAGAAAAACAACCGAAGAAACAGGAGATTCTGAGCGATGGTGGATTTAAAATACTTCGGGGATGCATGGACCAAGTTAAGCAGCAATACATATACTGATTATTATTTCATATTAAGCTATAAAATATTCATACTGATACTAAATTTTGATCTATAGTGAATTTTTATTGACCAACAGGTTTCCTCTAGGTGGAAGTGACAAAAGACGATAGTATGTTGTGTTATAGATGGAAAGCACATATTACTATTTCTGTGTTTTTTTACATGTTCATGAATACGTCATGTCCACAGTTATTCAGACCATTCGTCAGTAATCAGTGGCTTCATCTTTCACCACGTCAAATAAACAAATAAAATCAACTAAAATCCATGGGGATTTTGTACCACTCTTTCTTGTGATGATCTCCAGGTCTTTGGGGTTGAAGGCTTCTTTGGCATCACTCTGCTCTTCAGTTCCCTCGTCATATTCTCGATGGGATTCAGGTCTGATATTGCTTTCTGTTGACCACTCCTTGACCACTCTGGCTATATGTTTCAGATCATTGTCTTGTTGGAAGGTTCAGTTCTGCTCAGGGACGAGTTTTTCTGCAGACTGTCTGATGTTTTCCTCCAGAATCGTCATGTCGTCCTCACTTTGACAAGTTCACCATGCCCACTGGCTGAAAACAAAATATTACATTTCCACCACCATGCTTAACTGTGTGGATGGGTTTTTTGGGTCAAAGACTTCTCCTTTGTTTCACCGAATTAAATCCATGTCTCTGTATCCAAACCACGCCACTTGCATCTCGTCCGCCACCACAGAATTGTTGATCAAAACTTTCTTCTGTGTCCAGGTGAGCTTTTGTGTGTCCGTCCTGAAGAAGTGGAGTCCTCTTTGGCCGGCATCCTTGGAGACCAGATTTGGTAAATGTCTGATTGAGATGTTGGTACCAGAATTGCTCAGATTCATCAGGGTGGCCGTGGTGCTGATTCTTGGCCTCTCACATTATCCTTCTAACCAACAGAGGGGTTGCTTTTGGCTTCCGATCAGATTTCTATTTGAGATTTCTCACAGTTTGGAGCTCCTTGAACTTTTGGATGATGCTTTGCTCTGTGGCTACTGGCACTTGAAAACACTTGAATATGTCTTTGTAGCCTTTATAGCCACAATGCACAACTGTCTCTCAGTGATGGACCTTAATATCAAGCTCACTCAGCTCTTTGATTGCAGCCATGACTCGCAATCGACAAGTAACTGAGTAGAAAGCCACTGCATCAGCTGTTCTATATTTGACATCTCTTAGAACTCTGTTGAACATGGTTGACGTTACCAGGACCAGTTGAAATTGTATGGAAAGTGCATTTGCTCAAAAATTTGTTTCAAAGGCTACAAATCATTTGGGACATGGGATTTTAAATTCAAAATGTAAAAACAAAAACAGAGCATGTGTAAAAATGTATCATTAACATCTTTGACACAATGTCTTACCTTCATTTGTCACTTGTTTAACTATTAAATTCACTATTAATCACTGTTTGGTATGGATAATAATAACATTGGGCTTAACAGTATCTGCTGTGTCTCTGCCTCTCAGACTGATTAGTTGGTTTAATATCTTTTATGGTGAAAACTGTCAGTTTAGAGTAACTGGCCCGCTCGCTGATGTAAGCGAAAAGTTTCGAGCACAGCAGACCTAGGAAAGCTTTTATGTTAAATACTGTACGGTATATACACAGGCCTGCTCAAAGTACTGCAGTATAAAGTGCCTGAACCGTGTTTTCTATAAAGATTAAAGGTCCAGTCCAAGGTTGGTGTACAAATTACAGTGAGCAGTCCTGATTTGTGGGTTTGTCTCAGCAGTTTTCCACTCCTCACTTGAAAACCAAAAAAAACAGAAAAACAAGCAAACTCGAAGACAGCATTACTCACAGCTACGTATTTCTTTTTGCCAAAGAAGCACATGCCGATGTTGTTCCAGAGAGGAGGGCTCTCGGGCACAGCACATGCTGCAACTCTGTACTTGTTCATGGCCACATCAAAGTCACCATGGGTCTGCATCATGCTGCCTGCAGCCAGGATGGCCTGGGAATAAAAACAATGATTAGAGAGATATTAAAGGAAGATATAACCTTGATGAAAGATGAAAGTACAACTGTAACATCTGACAGAGGCTGACCTTATATGAACTGCTTTTAAAGAAGTCCTACGCACTGTGCTCAAGTGGCCTACCAACAAACAACATTTTTGCCCAAGTGTAATGTTTGTTCAAGTGCCCACATACCTTATAATTGTTGGGGTCAAAAGTGAGGGCATTCCCAAGGTGCTCAAAAGCTTTTTGGTATTTCCCAAGCTGACAAAAAAAATGAAACACTGTTGTCACTCTTATGGTTCAGTGCTCATCACTTGTGTACATAATATTACTAAAATGTTATAAAAAAATGAAACCTACCTGCAGAAACAGCAGCCCAAGAGTAGTCAGGAGATCCGTATTCTCTGGAGAGAATCTAAATAGAGAACGAGTCAAGTTGAATGAAAAATGTCACTTTAGGAACATCTATGTCTGCAATTACATTTAATGCCTGCACTTATTCTTGAGCAAACATAGTTGATATTCAGGGAATCTGCTGATTATTCAATCAGGCTTTGATACAGCATAATTGTGGAGTATTAATTATGACCTGTGGGGGGACGATGTGGCTCCAAGAAAAATTCTGGAGAAGATTCGGATCGGCACTAAAATAAGACTCACAGTGGTATGTCTCATTAAAAGCGACACCAGTATAGGGGAACTTGATTAATTCATTTACCCCCAACAGGAGGTAGCCATAATGAGCTCTATTACAGACACTGATGTCATTTCCTTATTTGCGCCATGGCCTCATGTTTAAATATTCAACACGTGAATAGAGATGGAAAGAAACAGAAATCACACAGAAGTGAAAAGAAGGCGGATTAAAATGTGGCAAAGCTGGAGCTTTGAGTTAGATCGAAGGAGGACCACTTAGTGAAGCGAGCTCCAGAGACAGCAAATCATCAGATAAATAAAGATGGAATAACTTAAAAGTAACCAACCGCCTCTGAAAGAGCATATTTAATGGCAGTGTCGGACAGCTTTAATGTATTGACAGAATGCTACCATGAAGAAAATGTTGTGCTGACTTTCAGTTCCTTAGCTTGAAACGTAATAATTAAAACAGACTAATGTATAAGTCGGTGGAGAAAACTTAAACATAAACATAGAACCACTGAGGCAGTCCATCATTCCATATACTGAATTATTGGTTAATTAAAGACAATCCGGTCATTGATTTCACCCCTAAAAACTCTAAAAACTTGATGAAAATTACATGTTTTTACATTTTATCCATTAAAATAATCCTTTCCTGCCTTTAAATGGCTGAGGTAGAACTTTAAGCTGCCTGATTTCAAATCTGCAGATCCATCCTGCCTCTCTCCACTCATCCCTTTGCTACTTCCTACAGCTTCAAAACATCAGCTCACCTACAACTCTGCTAAAACTACTCTAAACAAAGGCAAAATGTAACACTGGAGTTAGCAATAAGTGTTAGAACCAGAAAGCTATTCTAGAGAAAAATAATGACACAGAATGCTCCACCCTGCAAGCTGACAGGATTGGTTCCTTCCACCTATGAAACCCTGGAAGTCTGAATTTTTGATGCAGTCCAGCTCCAGAAATAATCAGCCCTGGTGTTGCCTGCTTATTTCGGTCATTAGGATTCATCTAGCGTATTAAAAAAAACACCTTGTAGGCCTGTCAACAAGTTTAAAACTTGATTTTCACCAGAGGGGATCTTTAAAATCCATAAACTCTGGTTTATTGTCTCCTCAGTGCTTGTTAGCATTGTTAACATGTACACTTTACTCACTCCACTGCTCTCTTGTACACTTCAATGGCCTTGTCAGTTTCTGCAGCCAGCAGGTGAACCTTCCCGAGCATCATGAACGTCTTATCGTGCTTATTTATTTGTAGAGCTATGTTTAGGTGCTCCTCAGCCTGACAGAGACAGAAGATCAAAATGATTAAATCCTCGCAGTATGACTCCAGCTTGCACTGTATAATGTTGGAAATGTAACATACTCACATTTTTAAAGTCTTTGATGAAGAAGTAGCACACGCCCAGATTATGACTGATCTCCTAGGGTGAGAAAATGTCACATCTGACATGGATCGTTGTTGCACACTAATTGAACAGGCTGAGTTAAAATTAATTTCCAAATATAACAGTTCTGTGGAATAAAAATTCTGCAGCATTACTGACAGAGAGGATAGTTCAAATCTCCAAGTCTGAGAGTGATTAATGGTCCTGCCAGACCAGTTTAACACAACTTTCATAGGCTCCATAGTAAAAACAGCCCTGGGTCAGTTTGGAAGTGCAACCATGAAGTTGTTTTTGATAAATTGTCGTACGAGTGAGAAAAAGAGGTTCAGTCGGGGCTTTTCCCAACCTAAATGTGGGGAGAATTTGTTCAGAGAACTTCATGCTGTGTTTTTAGAGTAAAAAGATTCCAGGGCTGCTAAACACTTTCCCTTAGAAACTTAAAGACAAAGCAGAAACTCAGCACTAGGGTGTTTCTTTTCTTTTTACCCAGTCTTTCTCGTTGAGCCTTGCAGCTTCACGATAGAACTCAATAGCTGCTTTGTGCTTTCCCAGAAGAAATCTACGGAAAGAATAAACAAAAATAATCCACGTCAGAAATTGACCCATTTTAATCACAGCATGCTGAATAACTATCCACAGTCCCTGGGGGTGTATTCATTTATCGTACAGCATCGGTAGTAGAAGTTCTGACCTGCAGCTCGGCGTATACGCGTCTCTGCTATGTCTGTATTGTCAGCTAATGGTGGAGGCTTGATGCACTCATGCAGCAGACTCACAGTGATCGGGCCACTTGCTTGAGATTGTCAGTGCTGCTGGGATTAAGGATGGCGCAGCTCTGAAACAGCTCCAGGGACTGCTGGATCTTGCCCTCAAGACGCAAGATTAATGCTGTGGCAAGACATAAAAAAAGCACACACACAAAAAAGGATCTTCATCTACTTTGAGGAGATTAAAAAAAAACATTAAGAATCAAAGGCACAGCATGGGGTCCATAGAGCAGATTTTGGAAAACCAAATGATGTACCGGGGAGCTTTGGCACCGTTTTCTGCAGCTGTTAATTAATACCAAACACGATAACCATATGAGAGGAAAGGGTTGCTATGAGAATGAAGGCTCACCTTGAACATATATGGCATATTCACACATGCCATTAGTCTCCTGCAGCTGTTCTTTGATGATCACCTACAAGGACACAGTACGGAAGACCATTTCTACAACTGAGGCAAATGTGGTTTCCAACATGTGCAGAATGAAAAGCTATTTTGCTCGATACAATTAGGATTCAAACCCTGCTGAATACCAGCGTGAATGACTTTCTAAACAAGTTGCAGTCCTGGCCAAGACTTGATAGATACAGAGGAACAGTACAGTCTGTTCTGTACATCTACATCTTCACAAGCATGACGAGTGTGTCTCGTTATCGCCTTACTTCAGTTACATCTTCTAAAAGAAAGCGAGTGTTGCAGTAACATGTCTTACAAGTGCAGAGATTCTATTGAGTATCTACCAGTTTCATGTGGGAATACACTGGTTAATATGGTGACCAAGGTTATAATAAGTGTCACAAAGAGCCGTGCACGTGGCAGAAGCTCATTATATTTATTTTCACTGGGAGTCTTCAAGTCAGGCGGACCAACACTGAGGACAGATGCAGGTCAATGGCCGGCTGAACCGCAGGGAGGATGAAGTCACTTTACCTTACAGGTTTCATAGTCTTTGCGGATGTAGTGCTGGTGGATGAGCCAGTTTCTCCTCTCCACAATTGGAAGCTCTGGAGCTGGACGGACAAACAAAAAAAAATTAAGAATTAAGAAAAAGAGCTTCTAATCTTATTATGCTTCACTGCGCAAATAATGTTTTATTTAGTTGATAGCTGAGTGATTAATCCTGAATGTGCCCTCCTTTTGCAGCCATTAGTAAGTCTCTCATCTGACAGTTAACACAGATGTAACGCTGCAACCCAAATCCACAGGCTAAGTTTAAGTCAATTCACCAGACACACTGTAAATCTCAGCTTGTTAGCGACTTTTTATTTATGAACAGACGGCTCAGACTATTAAGAGCTATGTCTGTTTGGACTGCTTTTTTAATGTATGCAGTCCTTTCTAATTTGACACCTGAATAAATAATCCCTGAAAGCGCCCTCCCTCTGCAGTCACCAGCAAGTCTTTGATCTGACAGTTAACATAGATGTTAACACTTCAACCAAAAACCCCAGGCTAAACTATAATCAATTCACCAGCCGCGCTGTAAATGTCACCTTGTAAGCAAGTTTTTCGTTACAAACACAGCTTTTTTTTTTCCCTGTCTCTCTTTTTTTTTTTTAATGTCTCTGGAGGTTGAGATATTCTTCTGGTTGCCAGGGCAACAATGTCTCTCGCAAGCCAGGTGCTTGTGACAGACAGAGAGGGTATAGAGACGTACTCAAACAGGGAGGCTGGAGGAATGAGCAGCACAATGCAAAGCCAGCTTAAGAAAGGGTTAGGTAACCTGAAGAACCGAGCCACAATGCTCCAAGTCTTCTTCCCAGTGGAGTACAACATTTCATTTCACAAGGAAGCAAACGTAATTCCAATTCAAGCAAGTTTGATTCTGGTAATCCTGTTATCTTGCACCTACTACCTTCCTCTGAGGCTAAAAATAAGATTCAAGGCAATGTGAAATAAAGTGCCAGGCTTTGAGACTGCCACTGACATTGGAGGGGGGGATATCATTAACGAAGTGCCTCTGTTAAAAATACAGTGTGAATTACACCAAAGCTCCCTTCTGTTTTTATCTGTCAGCACTTCAAGCGGTGCTCTGCTGATTTGCCGCTAGAACTGGAGCCTATTCCAGATACTTCACAGAAATCCTCTCCATCGCCGAGTGTGAAGCTGCTCGGGCTACACACGTCGGCGGCGGCGAGATTCGGAATGGTCCTATTTGTAGCGACCTAATCCGCTTTCTTCCTGCTGAGACAGCAATAATATTCTTGTCTCTGGGTTTCAGCTGTGGTCCTGTGGTGTTCCAGTGTCCACATACATAAAGCGGGAGCAGATTTGGAGAGGAGAGGTGGGATGCATGTGTGACATATACTCCTACAACTACTGGAGGAAAGACGGTTAGAAAGGAGCAGAGAAGAAGAGCCCAGCAGGAGGTCTCCTAAATATGCTCCTGTGGAAAACTTCATCCCAAACATGGAGGAATATTCTCATTGTTATATTTGATCTGGCCTAAGCTAAGACAGCTTTGCCTTCCATGTGTTTCAACCATCTGTTAAAAGGGGATAAGAGCAGAGGAGACGCATGCTGAGATCAAAAGACACATGGGGAGAACGTAATGAAATTTATGATGAAAATTATTTTGGAAGTTCTACCACCAAAAAAACTTCAAAAAAACCCTTCATCTTGTCAAGTCATTTAGTCTCACATTGAGCTGCTGACACTTTTTTTTTTTTTTTTTAAGGAACATGCCAGAAAAAGAGTGTCAGTATTTTTGGGGGGAAAAAAAAGAAGAAAAAAACAGACAGATTGCCACATTAGCGCCAAGAAACTGACATTAGATTCTGTTAAACTGAAACATGCGGTGCTGGAAACAGGTGACATGACCTTATGCTACTGGCAGTTTGATTTGCAGCTTTAAAGGAAACTCATTTTAGGTCTTTCCAGTGGGCAGGCACAGATTTTTCGCAACACTTTCTGGGTGTTAACCGCTAAGAATGTGGGAACTGCATTGCACAAAATCTATTAAATACCGTAATGTACTTGTTGTGCATAACATAATTAAGTTTGCGTGTGCATTAAATGACCCTAATTACATTTCATGACGGTAATTACAGAATGAGTAGGACTTCGGTAGCTTATGGACACAATTAAACTGCGCTTCACTGCTTTTTATTTGATTATTACAAATGTTTAGACTTTTGAGTAACAAGGTGGTTTTGCTTCCTGCTTGCATTTATGTGACTTTGGAGCAGATTTCATCATCCAGTCACAGTTTGAATCCTGAGCTCCATATAGGCTATAAACTACAACACACTTTATACTTAGAGAACTTGTTGTGTGACTAGTTTTATGTGCACGGCATAATGAAGTCACAATTCCCTGTAGATTAAGCTATGAAGTTCATGCACCTGACAGCCACGCTATTTTTAACTCGGCAGTGGCTTTTAACAATTGTGTTTTTACGTTAATGTATGTTCCAGTTTTTTGAATCTATGCCCACGTACACACCTGACATACTGCAGTTTCTTCCAGCTTTACATATACCCTGATGAGGATGAAATGCTTCTCAAATTTGACTTAGTTACGGAGCTTTTTTTCCTGCCTCTATTACATGAAGTGATTAAAACCCCAATCTTTACCGTCTGTTTTTATTGCCTCATTACTCAGTCATCTTTCTTAACACTATCAGGTTTTCATTTGATTTCTCTCCTAAGAAGGCTCCAGTCAGGGCTTGTGTGTCATGTGAAAGATCACTGCAGGGAAATACAATGCAATACCATACCATACCATAGCATGTACCTAATTGCTTCCAGAGGGCTTGCATTCTCAGCAGCACTGATGATAATTACAAAGCTCTATAAAACAAAACAAAAGCAAAAAGGTCTAATCTATGGGCATCAGCATTAACTGGTTAATGGGGCATTAGGCCGCAATTATGATGACAAAATATCCTCACTGAGCAACAAACATTTTCCACTCAGAGAAATATCTGGAACATGCCTCAGCGGCACACTGTATGCAAAGCTTCTTTCTTTTAGAGACGGCAGACAGAAGGGAGAGGGCGACCTCTGCAGGCCGATTAGCTCCAAACTCTTTTACTATTGTTTGCCAATCACAGACACACTAATGACAAAACGATGGGTGCTGTGGAATGAAATGTGCCGTATGAAAGGGATTCTGTAAAATGCTTGCTGTACCTTTGGGTGCACGGCGTTTCTTGGCTTCAGAAGGTGTTAGAAGCTGAAACACATGAGACACAACACGATCAGATAAATGACAGCATACTGAAGACACAGCAGATGATTACTGGACACAATACATCAGTGGTTTCCATGAATCATGACCACGTGTGGTGGGCCACACCAAAACAGATTAGCCTCACCATAAAAAGCTGATAAAGAACTACCAGTATGTGGATATGCAGGTTAACAGACTGATTGGAATGTCTGCTGGAACGGTGTGTTCTGGGTGCAGATGAGTCAAATGTTAGATATATTTTATATATATAACATTAAGGTCTTCTGTCACTAGATAAAGACTTCATGAAGCTGTCTGAGCTGAGGCATGTATAACACGAAGACGCTCATTTGCCCACTCCAGTCTGTGCAATATTTATTTATTGACGCAAGCTTTTGATAAAGGGCCAAGCAACTCTGACCCAGAGCTTGCTCAAGAGTGTGCCAGAGCTTTTACTGTCACTAAAGATTCAATTTAAAAAGGCTGCATTAGAGGTACAACTATGTAAGTCACTGAGCAGGCTGAGGATATTTTCTGGAAGTCTTTAGCAGACAGGCTAAGTTCTCATTCTATTTGTTGCACAATATTAAATGCATTCCACAAGCTGTTGATTTAAATCAAGATATGCAGACTTTTTATTGACATGAGTGCCGGAGACATGGTGATTCAGCTCTGTGCTCATTTCGATCAGTTAATTTCTACACTGAATAAAGTCAAAGCAATTGTTGAGTTCTGCAAGGCATGAGGAAAATATCCTATATTTAATTCAATAAATAAATCCATAAACCTATCTTAAATTACCTGATAATAGCAAGGAATTTTCTCTGTTCTGAGTTCACAGTGTTCAGTGTAGAACTGAAAACTGTGTTTTTCTATAAGTTTCCTCTAAATACCACTTCCTGATAAAGTACAATTTAATAAGACTTTATAAGCTTCAATCAATATCTTTAGCAATGATCAATAAAGAATTTACCAACGCGATACAGATCAGCACATCATTAACAGGAACTACTTTGCAGCTGCCAGATCTGTCAAAGTTATTCACAGAGGACATCTGAACCAGAATCCATTTAGAAAATTCTTACTAATATTTACAACTGCAGACTTATTATAGAATCACATTTATTAGCACATATGTAGAGTTTGACTAAGTCTTGATATGTATGCAAAAACTGAAACAGCAGCAAGAACACTGTAATAAATGTGAAGATTGGATGTATTTGTTTTATGTTACGTTTTTAGGTTGATAAGGTCCCAATGTGCTGTTTAATAAAGACTCTCTTCAATCAATGTGCCCTTTTTAAATTAATTTTAAAGTGCACTGATGGGATTGTGTGCTTCTATTTGGTACTGATGCAGCTAAAATTGGTGGTAGACCATTTTTACATGATTTCTAACAAATGAGTTTTAATGAACTATTAGCAATTGCTCTTCACTCACTTGAGTGAAAATAAAGCATTGGTTCTACAATCTATCAAGTCTGCAGTTTGTAAATGTTAATAAGTCATTATGGGGGTCTCTCTGATGAATTAAAGAGATCTCTAAATAGACAATCACAGTGACATTCTGCTGGTGGAGTGTAAACAATTTAGCAACCTAATATGAATGGCTTCTAACTGATCAATAAAGCATTCTATAAACTGTTCCCAAGCACTCACTCAAATCTTTGGATTTGTTGGGTCACAGTATATAATAGGAAGGGCTTTAAGCTTAATATTTTAAATAATCAGATACATTTCTATTACATAGGTGTACTTTTTTTGAACTGAGCCTTGTTGAAAAGTCGTACCATTTGTCCTGGCTTCAGCACATCAAACAAAGGTATGTTGTGATTATGTAAAAAATACTAAATATTTTAAAATGAGTAAAAAATCTTGCTGAAACATAAAAGCTTCAAAAGTCCAGAGGCTTATGAATTCATTAAAATAAATTAGTTTATCGTTGATGTGAATTGGTGCCACATGAACATTTAAACAGGTTACTCTCAAAAAACAAAAAAGGCACAACACAATAAGGACAGAAGAGTAATTCATGCCTGTATGTGTGTTGACTGAGCAGGGATAATCTACATTATTTGAAAGCAATACAGAATGCAGCCTAACTGCATTACTTTCCATTATATTTGGAATTGCCACCTGGTGCCTGAAATTTGTGTTATTGCCTTCACATAAATACAGACATATCTACCATAAATAGATGCAGGAAATGAACTAACTGTTGCAGAAAATTAAGGGTGTGAGGCTCAAAGATGAATGTGCACCCCCAGAGCTTAAATTACATTTATACCCACACTGTGTTTTATACAACATTGTAGTGTTCTAACCTTAATATTTAAGTTAGTCAGGGAAATGACTATTATGTATAGTATTTCAGGGCTTTTAATTTTTTTTGTTTAATCATTATTTCACTTTGAAGTCGCTTAAGATTAAAATCCCCTTTTCGAGGGAGACCTGGCTGAGAGGGTGTACCATTATAAAGTTACAAATACTATGACATCAAGCATGACACAAGTAACATGGGACAAAAGTAGAACACATTCAAACAACCAGGGGATTATGATATGCAAACTAAAAGGCATTTTATCTTTTGATCAGAGCTTTGAACTGTCCCAGCTGTAACCTTAATATGTAGTCTGTTAAATGTGTGTGATAATTAATACTGTGGGTTCTTCTCTTTATTATTTAAACTTGCCAGGAAAGTATGTAACATTGATGTTATTTCTCTATTAGAAAGCAGCACATAAATACAATGAGAAGTGTCACTTATTAGCACTTTCAAAAACTGTGCCGTGTCAAAAAGTAGTAGCACTTTAGTTCTGTGTCACAGACTTTCTAAAAAGCGAATTAAAACGCAGGATTTGTGCACGTCTCACTGATCACATGTATTTTCTGGTCAGTCATTAGACTGAGAAGAACAGCAGCTGGTTCACATTAGTGGGCGACCTGCGCATGCGCAATCCCTTTCGCTTCCAATGTTTATTCCCCATATTTTCCTCACTTGTGGATCACTTCGAGTGCAAACCCTGACGTTTTGGTAGAGCAGCTTATAAATAATATATGTAGATATTATGACATAATAAACGCTACAGTAATAACTCAACAGAGGTCTGTGCGTGCAGAGACAGTTACTGCAGAGCTGCTTACTAATAACGTTACCTGCGTTACAATAAAAAGCGTGGGCTAACGACATGAGAACTCAAACGGTATATTACTGCCCCTGCCACCTGACTGCAGCTTTAGCCGTTAGCTCTGTGGGTTTAGTCTGTCTTTTGGAATCACTGAGATTACACCCGCAAGTTACAGTTAGCGGTAGCTTAATCAACTTAGCTCCGACTTAGACTCGGTTAGCCTAGCGGCTAACTAACGGTCAGAATAAGCGTCGCACAAAAAAACCGAGCTCAAACCTGACGCTACACGGTCACTGTCGCGCTGTCACTTCATTTAATGGCATGTTTGTGTTGACTCGAGCAAAGAATGGGGAGCTTTGGTTCTGCACTCACCGACGTGCTTTTCTCCTCGTCCGCCATCTTGGGATGATCAACACTAGAAGCTGTTGCCATGGAGACGTCAGAGGAATGCGGACGTGCGGCCGGTTGTGTTGATGAACGTCTCAGGTGAGCCTCCATCTACAGCCTCTCAGCCGCTTCACTTCAGTCACATGGCCACGCGGACGTTATGCAACAAACTCATTCACAATATTGGTAGAACTGGGTCTGCCAGTGGATGTATTAATACAGCTACATATAAAATATCCACCGGTCTGCATGAGTGTCTAAGTTTTATTTACAGACAGGGAACTGCAGAATTGTGAATAATGTAAACAACATATTTACATGAAGATTGTTCAGGTTTTTCCTCTCCATGTTGCGATTAAAAACAAATGTGATTTAGCTATGCAAACCGGTGACACAAACATCAAAATTGTGTGTTAGACTGGATAATAGCAACAGCAGGAGTACGTTATAGCAAAAAGTCTTATCCAATATGAAAAAAGTGGGATGATATGTCAGTGGACGTATTTTCATGCAGCTATGAGTCATAATGATCATCAGACATTTCTTCCAAGGATTATGTAAGCTAGATGGAGGTGTGTGCTCTCTGATTAATTCCTAGATGCAGTCATGATTCAGTAAATGTGTACATCCAGAGCACCTAGTTGGAAGGAATGAAGGATGACATTAGCTCCAGCACTCATACTTGCTTTAAAAACACAATTAACTATCTTTATACAGTGTCTACATAAAGTGCTACTGTCCCAAAACAACAATCAGAGTTCTAATGGATAAACACTCCCTTCAGCTGTTTCTATGGCTCTGTTAGTGTTGCACACATGATTTGTTTACAGGGTGGGGACTATCAGTATACAGCATTTTAAACCACGTAAACAACCTCTCACATGTATTTTTCTGTTTTTCTCTGTAGCTGAATTAGAAACCAATTGGATTTAGTTTTGCAAACAGTTGACACCAACACTGTGTGCTGGATTGTAAAACAGCAGCAGCAACCTGTCAAGAACATGTTATGGCAAAACGTCAGAATCAACCTTGTGTGGCTTCACACTGCAAACAAAACAGTAGATTTTAATCCAGGTCACACCCACTGTTACTGGATAGATGGTTTCAATTAAGCTTTGCTTGACAAACTCAGCCTCAGCACGGCTGCAGTCATTATCAGTGACTGTTGCACCATGATAGGGCTGAACAATATGGGAGGGAAAAAAATCATACAGCAATTATTAGACAGGAATTCTGACTAAGATATCCCTTGATTTTAGTAGGAATGGTCATTTTTTTCCATATCTCTAGCAGAAAAACAAAATATCAAAGTGATGATGTGATTTTTGCTGCAGTCTGTACCCAAGAAACTCGTCCCCTAATGTCTGGAGAACATGATTTATGGCTGAAGCATCTCTGTGGTACTGCTATGTTTCATTTATAAAGGTATTTTGTGGAAAACAAATTGCAGTCTCTGTAAAATGGACATTGCATTTGGCCACAGTAGGATTCTGAAATTTCAATTAAGTGTTTATGCCGACACCATGTACACCTCACAGCTGCATTTTTATACTCTCTGCTTGTATTTTATGACATGTAGAGATCAGCAACCTAGTGTGGTCACCAGTGTAAGAGAAAAAACATTTTTCCTCAGGAGGAGCTGACTGAAAACTTTCTTAAAAACTCAGAATTGCAATTTGCAGACTTACAAAACAGCTTACAGGGTCGACCCATCAGAATGTTTAGATCACATACCACATGGTCCTATATGCCCTGAACAGCAGAGCCCCAAGGTCGACCTTTACCACGTGTCATTTCTGTTCTCTCCATTGGCAAAAATGCCCAAATTTATCCATCTAGACTTCCCAGATTCATGCATCTTGTAGCTACAACATCTGGTTTGTACAGTACATTGCAGACAATATAAAATCGATTGTAACAGAGAAACAATCTGACAGTTTATTGAATGTTAAGACTGGGAACCAAAGTCCAACAAACACCCTTCCAACAAATATATTTTAAATAAGTCACCAATATGTACAAGACGTCTCGACACACATTCAGATCATGACAGGGAAACTTCACCATGATACAAATTTCTCTATAAAATCAGGCTAATAATCAACAACCTTGTGCTTAAATCCCCACACAAACGCTGGTAGGTTACATCTGTTCAAAGGCACCAAGGTTATACCGAAATGAAGTGATTCAGTGTTGCGCTAACATGGGATCAGAAGAAGACAGCGTTTATATACACACACATGTAAAGACATGAAAATGCTAACGACAAGTAGGTGCAGTTAGAAAATACAATCTATCCGTCAGAAACATGGGACTTTTGTCTGCAGTGTATTTACTATTGCTACAAAGTTAAACCAATCGATAACTGACAGACAAATATTGTGTTCTTTTTGCTCAATAATGCACTTTTTAAAAAAATAAAAAGTAAATACATCTAAAATCTATGTCAGTAACACTACATGAATAAACCTGCACCCTGTCTTTCATTTTTATCACAACAAGGCTCCGTACGATGACAGAAAACAAAGGTAAATCGCAATGAATTTGAATGTAACACCCCGCTTGAAACTCATCTTCATTTGCCCTCAGAAGTGCTTTTAGCCTCACTTCATCAAAAATCAGTTCAAAACAGCACAAAGAAAAAGACCTTCATCCCGTCAACTTCATTAATCATCAGCTCATCCCATACAGTTGTGAAATCATCAGATTTAGTCAGCAAGATTCAGACAGCTCAGTAGTGTAACAGGATGCATCTCATTTTACAGTCTATCCAGTCTGCCTCAGAGGAAAAGAACTAGAAAATGATCAGAACTTAGTTGTATATAGTGTACTATAAGTATTATTAAATATTTGGGTCAGAATTAAGGCTCTACATGCTGCTTCACTGACAGAAATATGTATACACACATTATGTGTGTCCATCATTCGCTGATGGTAAAACATTCTCATGTCAAGTATGCTTTTAATATAATCCAAACTCTGCGCACATCGCTTATCTTTAAGGGCCCCAATGTGTTATTTCTACATCAACATTGAGATTTAAAAAAAATCCTCCTCACCAGCATTTTTATGAATGACAGGATTTAAATAGATGGACTTTTTTCCTTGCAGATAATCTCACATTGGCCTTTATAGTGCAGTGGTAAATGCACCTCAGGAGCTATTGCTAATGTTTGTCTTTCACACCCACTCTGCCTCCTGTTTAACTTCACGTGTTTTCAATTTCCTACAGTACATTTCCCAAAATAGATTTTAAACACATCATTTACTGATGAGAGACTTCATTAACAACCAAGACATGCACCAGGCATCACATGCTCCCATAAGACCTCCATATTTTACCACAGTCTCCGTAAACTTTCTGAGCAGAAGTGGTGAATAGCGACACCTCACTAGGCTGATCTCATCATAAGTTACTTGTTGGTTTTTTTGCCCTTTTTCTTGAAATAATCAATCCCCCCATTCTCCTAAACTCATTGAATAATGCTGGGACGTGGCTGGTCTGGTATTCTGATCAGAGAGGAGACTAGCCTGAGGCACTGAGGCTGTGGGAAACAGTCTAATTCCCCTGGCCTCTGCCGAAGGTTCCCTGGGCAGCGGAGGTGGCCGCGCTGGCTGCAGCGCTCTGGAAGGATCTGTTGGTCAGGACTCCTTGGGAGAATTCCTGCTGGGCCTTGGTGAAGCTGGCACCTGTCCTCCTGTACTTGGAGTGGACCTGAGACAACAGGACAATGGAGACAGTTAAGGGCTGTTCAAACACCTGATCAGATCATTATTGTGTCTGTTGTTTGCTGACTCTCATTATTGATCTGCACACTGAGGGATTTTCAGAGTGAAGCAAGCCTGTGGAAAATCTGAAAACATGTTTAAAAGGAGTTCATGTTTTCAGTCCTATTTGTCATCAGTTACAATAAATGTCTGGTGGGAAGTTATGGAAAAGAGAATATCTTTCTTTGTGTGATTTATTTTTCAGAATTTAGTAACAATGCAATTTTGATAATTTGTAATTAAGTGAAAGAGTTTCTTGATTTACTATATAAAGCTACTCAATGTAATAGACAGGCTTTTAGTTAGTAGAGGTTTAACTTGTGTGTTTTATGAGTGTGTTATTCAATTACTGTTAATATATTAATGAGTACCAAGGAAGAGCAGCTTGTGTTACAAAACAGTAACTAATAGGGATCTAAAAAAAAAAAAAAAACAATAGTTAGCATACCATTTTCAGTAGGATGACAGCCAGGACGGCGTTTACAGTGAAAAATCCGGCCACTACCATCATCACCACGGCCACAGCCAGGTTGGTGCGGATCATGCTGATTGAAGCGATCCATCCGCTTTTGACACCAGAGACACAGAAGCAAAATAAACATTTTACATTTGATTTACAGTCAGTTCATATTGTACACTATAAGCTTTTTTTGCATTAAAAAGTGTGTTCAGTTACTGAACCAAAGAGATATGAGCTAACGTCCTAGCCTGCCCCAGTGACCAATGAAAAAGCATGAAGCTTGACAAACTGAAAGATGGAAGAAAAGCTTTATTTATTATATAGAAAGGAAACCCAAAGGGAAAAGATCCACACACTTACAAAGCAGCAACCCAGACAAGTTAGGTCAGCAGGAATCTGTCAAAGAAATGCAAGAGAGGAGATACAGGAGAAGAATCCACACACAAACACACAGATGTGAATGAAGAAACACGCCGACCCATGCTTACTATGAATTTACCCAAAGCAGCACACACACTCCTACCAATGAACCTGCTGTCACTTAAAGCACACCTCCACACTTTGAGCTAACTATTCAGTTAGAACTGACCTGTTTCCCCATCTGGGAATCCCCACAGTTTGGATAATGTACACGGCCACTTGGAAGAAAAAGACAAAAAAGAAGAAAAAGAAGCTGAAGGAGCTGTCGGACCTAAGAAGGAAAAAAAGACAAAGCCAAGTTATTGATGTCATTTTGTGTTTGTAAGGTTTGTCTTCTGCAAAATTATTAAATATAAGATTCAAGTGGTAGATTTGGCATTCAAGGATTCAAAAATGAGTCAGTAGATGATCTGCAAAGCTTAAGATAAAATAAATAAAGGACAAAACTTGAATAAACCCTGAAAGAAAAAGGTGAACTAAAACAAGGCTATAAAATAAAAAGTAAGGAGTAACACTGGTGATGATCCTGAGGTAGTGAAGTAATACCACCCATGATAATGAGATATTGCACATGACATTGTAAAATTGCACCTGAAAAATGAAATATTGCACATTACATTGACACTGAAGCTTCTAATTAAACATGCACACATATATAAGTAAATAAAACACACTGTAGAAGTCGTTTGGTGTAAATAACAATAGTTATTTTTGGACTCCACTGAGGGTTAAATACTGTATCAGGCATTGCTCTTCTGCCATGAATATGATTCAAGTCTTATGAAAAACACTTATGCAGAAAAGAAATATCAAAACATTGACTTGTAAGCAAGAAAAACACTGTAATGAGTGTAAAGTCGTTGTTCCTCTAATCCTCTGGGTGAGTTGAAGGATGAGGGTGCTCGCAGTTTTGCTAGCGTACAATAAAAACAGAGCTACTGGTTCATCTACATCTAGCCCCTTTTGCAATGCTTGTACAACAAAACAGTTCCATCCAGTCCTGTATGTCATGAATATCAAAATACATTTAAACACCAGCACAAGGCCAGTAAGACGTGGTACCTGAAGGCCTTGTAGACGGGCCTGTACCAGCAGATGAAGGCCACAGGGGTGAAGAGGATGAACCACAGGATGGACAGACCAAAGTCAACACCAGAAGCATTCTCTGCAGTGAAGTAAGCCAGGCAGGCCAGCACGTTGAGGAACAGGGTGGCACTGTGGACTGAGGACACACACACAGGAAACCAATGAGCAGGACTGATGGTGGTGATAGGCATCAACCTACGGGACAAACACACTGCTCTACTGGTGGATATCTAGAGTTCCAGAGAGCCGTGTCTTGTGTCCGTCTTAGAGCATATTAATAGGTGTAAATTTGATTAAATTCATTATCAATAATGCTTAAAAGACATTAATGACTGATGATGAGGATTAAGAACTGTGCACATAGCTGCTAGTGGTCATTTATTTTAGGTGGATATTGTATGATGATTTGACATGAGGTTACAAGGGATGTGGTTTTGTGGCACTGCTTCCATGATGAGCACCTTGGGTGAAGACTTACAGTTTGTTCTCGGTTTTGTTTTTCTTTTTTTTTGTTGATTAGTTTGTTTTTTGACACTGTAAAGACGGGGCAGAACTAGAGAAGCTCTTGCTCCTTCTGTTCCTTCTCAAACTAGATATAAGTTGACATACATGTGAATGTCCATTATTATGTTCATATCAGTTTCTTTTCTGCATTTTTCTCTTTTATTGAGTATTGTACTTGAATTCTCAATAATGCCTATGTATTAAGTATGCATTGCTTACTCTGTATTCTTAATATATAGTTTGAGATACATAAACTAAACTAAACAATGTGTAAGACAAGTGATGGATGAGGATTTGGCACTGGCTTCTTGTTTCCTGCACTCTGCTGGAACAGCATCAGAGTTTGTTTTAGGTTCAGGTTCCAATGAATTATTATTATTATTTTTTAAACTGATCATTAAATGTTATCATATACAGACAAACAGCACCCCTAATCATCATAAGTGTGTTTATGATTCATGTAACTGTGATGTTAAAAGTTCTAAGCTGATATTCTTGTAGTCATGTTGGGATATAACGCTACAAATCTTGATCGTTTTGTAGAGAAAATAACCTTTCAATGTACAGAACAATGCACTGAGGTGTGCACTGAAGTAGAAAGTTTTAATAAGCATGTCTAAAAATACACCACATCATCAAAGAAGCAGTGTGACAGAATTATGAGCATCTAGCAGGAAGTTTGCAGATCAGTTGGATACCCCTCACCTCACCTGTCTCCTCTAAGCATGTAGTGGAACAAAACAATAAAACAAAAATTCCTATTACCTCCTGCACTGCCTGTAGGCACAAAGGTCCTATCACGCTTGTTTTATGGCACTTATCGTGATTGTTTTCTCCTGACTAGATCCTTGCTTGTGTTGTATCTACTCCCAGACGTGCCTCACTTTGGATAAAAGCATCTGCCAAATAAAACTGTAGAACTTACAGTGGCTACTAAAAATGAGCTGCTTAAGAATCAGTGTTTGATTTGTACAATTTGCAATTCTACAATTTCATTGAGTAGACGCTTTTATCCAAAGTGACGTACATCTGAGAGCAGATACAACACATGCAAGGATCTAGTCCATCAAGATAAATGCCATAGAACAAATTCAAGTGTCATACGGTGTTGATGCCAACAGCAGGCTGTGTGGGAGGTAATAGGATATTTTTTTGTTTGTTTGTTTTTGGGCAGTCAAGTGCAAAGGTGTTCAGTGAAGAGCTGGTCTTTAGTCTTTTCTTAAAGACTGAGAGGGAATCAGCAGATTGAACAGAGTTTAGTAACTCGTTCCACTACCGCGGAACCACAGAAGAGAAGAGTCTAGCTATCGATGTCGGGCCCTGTGACGGTGGTTGTATCAGGCGGTTTTTGTTGGTCGAGCGTAGTGAGCAAGAGGGAGTGTAGATCTGATTGAGAGAGTTCAGGTAGGAGGGAGCTGTTCTCGTTGTGGTTTTGTAAGCAAGTGTCAGGGTTTTGAATTTGTCTGTTCTGGGCTCCTGTAATAAAACACTCTGTGGAAGAACACACTCCTTCTGAAGACATAAAAGCTCATTCTCAGCAAACAAAAGTACAGTAACAATGTGAAAACATAACTATCAATACTATATTCCATTTCTTCCTGGAAATCTGACACATTGCTCCTGTATTAAGCCGAGATAGACAATATAAAATGTTTATATGTGAAATAATCAAATGTCACCATACTATTGAACAGACTCTCTGTGACTTGCCTTTCAGTTGAAAGACTTCACTAAACTGAAGCCTAAGTCCTGATATTTCATCAAAATCCCTTTATTCCACATGTCCTATTTAAAAATGTGTTCAAAAATAAAAGGTTTGTCCCGACCAGATCCTGTAAAAAACAAAACAAATTGCATACCTTGGTGCAGCTATGAAACTATCAGAGTCAATTCCGTGACTTTCTGGCTGAACTAGAAGCTGTGTTTAAACTAAATTAAATGTAAAAATTACATTTAAAATCCAAGTATTAAAATAATTCGATCTGACAGAGTTACTGTCTTTTTTTGTAGTATTGGTTACACTTGTGAGCACTTGGAAAAATGTTGTACATGTTTTTTACAGGTTTTGTCGGTTTTTGTAAAATAAATAATCAAGCAAATTCAACTTTCCTTTTCTCTGATTTATGGCATTTTAACTTTGTCATGCTGCACAAAAGATATTCCTGAATTGAGGTGTAGAACTTTATATTGCAGTTAAAAATGAGCGAACAGTGAGTAAAAATGTGATATAAGCAATTAAAGTCCTCAGAAACTTCTTGGAGTTTAGAGGGTTAAAAAATAAATTCATTAATGCATTTTTTTACAAACAGGTTTTCGTATGAGGAAGTGTTGAGGAATAGAGCGTGCCGGTTACGTACACATCCAGAGGTAGTACATTCTCTTGCAGATTCTGCGGTAGTCCTCTGGAATGTCCTCCTCAAAGTCCTGATAGAAGCACGGCTTCACGGGGAAGAAACTTGGAAGAGGTGGCCAGTTGTTCTCTTTCGCTGAAACACAAACATTTCACGACCGTCATTTTGAGTGTTGTGTTAAAGCTTATTGTTCATATATGTATACAAATATGAACAAAACATATTACACACGCAACAACTTAAAACTAGGGGTCAACCAAAACGTCTTTCTTTTTTTAGGGTCAGTACTGATTATTAGTAATCAAGGAGACCAATAACTCATAGTTGGAACTGATATACATGCGCAATAAAAATGTAGAATAAACTAAACTCCAGCAAAAAAGATATGTGGACGTGTGTTTGTTACAGATTAAGAAGATCAAGTCCTTCTTATAACGACTGCAGACACTCACTCCCAGAGTTGCGTCCTCCGCTTGCGGCCCTGTTCTGCAGCTCCTGCTCCTTCCTCTCCAGCTCAGCTGCTTTCCTCTCCAGCTCCTCCTGCTGTTTGATCAGGTTCGCCTGGCCAGCAGCTGCAGTCGCCTGGTGTGTGATGAAACAGCTGCACTCTTAACACTGAACCTTCCCACCTTCTCCTTTCCTCACATCTTAGCCTCTCCCACTAGAGGTATGAATGTAGGAGTCGAGGCAAAGGGCATTTCATAAAATGAAACATCCCTTGTGTGTTTATGATCGTCGCTGCATCACTACAACTTCCTACTACATCTTTCCTCCCAGTGAGGAAGTCACAAACTAGACTACATACCAGAGTACCTCCACCCCTCCTAATTGACCTGTTTATGACATTAGCTCCACCAAATCATGTCCAGGTGTTTTTAGAGTTTAACTACTGACTCACTACTGAAGACTGGCTGATATACTGATACTGAAATCAGACAATACTATTACACATTTGTAGCTCATTGCAGATTAGTCACTCTCTTAGCCAGCCCATTCTTTAGTACATAAAGTCTCAATGGATCTCACTATCACTCTGCTGTAGGGGAAAACTCTCTGGCTTCTTTGAATTTCTTTAAACCAGTCACAGTCATCTTGGCAGAACTAAGCAACCGATTCGTCATTGAGGTTTCCTTTTAAACAGTGATGGATGTTGTGGTGGTGGAAGATTTGCAAGCAGGGAGGCAGAACTGTCATTAAAATGACCAAAAAAAAACTAGAAGGGCTGCCTTACTGCAAAATCCAAATCCTCAGTAAAATGTCTAATTTTCAGTGTGGTAGGTTTCTAGCCTCAAGGTTGTTGTCATTTCCCGTTGTGAAGTGGATTTTGATAAAAGGTAACACGCAGATAGCAGAGAGAAAAGAAAAATCCAGCTGACATGAGCAGCCGGTAGCAGACTGATACCTGAATCCTACATCTGGTGAGTCAGACTAATTACAGATATAATGTATTGACGCATACATTAACGTTTGGTAATAATTCTTGTTAAAAAAAACAAAACAAAACATCAATATTAGCTTAAAAAATGAATTGTTAGTTCAGCTCTACCTTCTACGACTGCAAATTACTGAAAGACTTAAAGACTGATACACTTTGGTTGATTAATCTCAACTCATGCACTGTATAAAACAGCAGCAGAAATGTGATTTCATAACAACTTATTAAATTTCCTTTTTTTTTTTTTTCGGTCAATCACTGCATCACTCACTTGTGCGCTCTGCTCCACAGACGTCTGCAGCACGGCGGGTTGAGAGGAGGCAGCAGAGATGGGGATGGTCGTGGCAGAGTTGTTCTGCAGTAAGACATTTTTATCAATAATTAAATGACCTCTCAGTGGTGGAACATCTGTACATCACATCAGTAGTTAGATGAAAGAACACAAACGGACCATATCAGGAGCAGAGAATGGGTTGAACTCCCCGACGTTTTCAGTGGCTCTGCTGGTGGCTTGTTTGACTGACGCATCCTGAAAAGAGATCAGACATATTTGTAATTTACACAGGAGGAGATTTGACACTGACCTCAGGCCTGAATCCAAATCACAGCACTTCATCTCAAACAGTAGCAGCACACTGGCACAATGTAAATATGTAGGTTACATATAGATGCATACACACATGCTATTCTGCATTAAACATAACATCCTCACACACACGACTGCAACTCTTCCACAACATACACTACACTTGATTGTCACAATCTCTTTACCTCATTATTTATATATTTTTTTGTTCTTATATTTGTAAAGGAATGTTTTCCATCATGTCTTGTTATTGCACAACCTCTTCACTTTGCATTTTACCACCACTCTGTTTGACCATGTGACAAATCAATACTCTTAAACCTTGAACAGGATGTAAGAGATGATTTTTTTCCATTATTGATTAATCTGTCAGTTAGTTTCCCAAACAGTTGATCTATTGTTTGGTCTACAAAATGTCAGCAAAAATGATTTAAAAAATTGTCAATAAGCATTTCAGAATATCAAAGATGACGTCCTCAAATGTATGATATTCTATGATACTTTGGTTTAGCATAAAAAACATGAATGTTTGAATTTAAGAAGCTGGAATCAGAAAAGTTTGACTTTAAAACAATTGTCAAAATAGCTAAAGATGATTTTAAAAGCAGACAACTAATTGATTCATTGATGTACTCTTATTATTTAAAACATGTATCTTTGCCCTCAGTAAAATATGACAATAGCAGACAACATCACAAACAGTAACAACAATGCCGCCAATATAACCGATGAATCTATTAATAATAATATATTTCCACTAGATTTTGATTTCTCACAATGGTGCCTAATTTTTGTGCATTTCTGAAACATTCCCACCATACATTGGTGCAGACAAAGGCACAATTAGGGCATAAAAATGTACCCGAATGCAAAAATTAAGTGTGTTATGCTTCTAGTTTTATGGAGAAGGATCATCAGACCTCCTTGCTGAACACATCCCCATCATTACTCAGATAAAACCCAACAGAACTTGTGTGTGCAATGAAAGCCCAGTTTGCTGCTGGTGGAGAAAGCAAACAGTCCAGGAAGAGCTCTACAATGTGAATTGTCTCACACCACATTAACTATTTATAGACTCTTGGCCCTGGACCACATTTTCTTCAGTTAAAACAAAAATTCTTCGGTGTGAACAAACAAATTTATCTTTAAGTAAACACAGCACAGAGACATATGTTCATCCGTAACCATTAGTTTTAAAGGCTGGAAGGCGTGAAAACACTGCGGTGTGATAAATACACTGTGAAATAAAACGTATAATCAAGTTGGGAAATCCTACTTTGCCAGATGAGGTTGTAGTTTTTTTAAAATGTATTTTTCTGTTTGATCAATGGCGGGTTAGAGAGCAGCCACGGCTGGTGGCCAAACAGCAGCAGGCACCTGTTGGTGAGTCTGTTCACCTGCGCAGGTGAGTTCACAGCCCACCTACAGCCCAAATACGCCGTTTTACTAGCAATAAGAAAGAAAAGGAGACTATAATTAGCCTGCAACGTGTCCTACTTCATATTAGAGACGATTCTTAGCCAGGAAACGCCGAGGCCAAACCCAGCAACCAACCAAACAGGTTTTTGTTGCAGCATATCTCTTTCAGTGTTCACCTTACACCAAACAAGCCTTCAAAACTCGACTCGCGGACAGAAAACCGAGCAGCTTTCTCACCTGGAAGGGGTTCACGTCCACCGGGTCGGCGAAGGGGTTGGTGTCAAATCCCGACATGGTGGAGAAAAGTGTTTCTTGGGTGAAATAAACACACCGAACAGCTCCAAAGTCTCCCCGGCGGCGATGGCTGCTTCTGCTGCTGCTGCTGGTGCTGCTCCGTGACGCCGGGCCTCTGCGCATGCGTGGCTAGACCAGTTGGTCGCGTCACCGTTTCGGGAGGCCGCCTGGCCCGAGTCATTTCTAATCAATTAGCCCGCTTGTATTTTTAGACTTAATGGGAACTGGTGCCAAACATGCGGTTCTCGTGACAGTCTGCTCAGGCCACACATGTCTGCTGGAATGAGATGCAGTCTGCTGCGGTAAACGCACGAAGTGAGCTCTTTAAGAAGAAAAGTTGATTCTGGTTTTCAGGGCTTTTAAGTTGCCTTCAGGTGCTGTCGGAATAATTAAGAACGTCTGAGCAGAGCTTCTTGTGCAATGTAATGTGTGCACAAGAGGTATGCTTGCGTAAACAAATTTTGACAAAATAAATTATAATAGACGACAGTGCCATTATTATAAAACTAAACAAGTAATCTTGGGGCACTTTGAGCTTGAGAAACTTGTTATTTATACATAAGATTAACCATGTTCTCAAATTTTGGTGTTGCTCTAACTTTAACTGCAACATGAATGTTACATACACAAATAGAAAATATTATTGTTTTTTGAAGTTTGATTATTGCCAATAAATGTACAATTAAAGGGCCTGTAGGATTAAAGTCATAACTTTATTATCATTGGTATTTAAATTCATGGGCTAAAAATGACGTCAATTCAGTCAAATTGTTTAACAGACAGTGGCAAAGAATTCAAGCTAGCTAGGTAGTGCTGCAGCAAGCTAATATAGCATTACATTATTAGTTTAACCTAAAGTTAGCTAGTTATTTTAAGCTACAACAAGCTAATACAGCATTACATTATTAACTTATTACACAGATTCTGTCATCAGCTACATCAACAAGTGTACTGAAGATGTAACAGAGGTCAGAACCATCAGGAGGCGTGCTAATCAGAAGCCATGGCTGACAGGGGGGTTGCGCTCATTGCTCAGAGCACGGGACGGGACAGGGCATGGAGATTTGCAGCCTATGAACTCGCAAGAAGTAATCTGGTCCGGGGGAAGTAAAGGGGCAAACAAGCAGCATGCACAAGCACTGAGCAGCCATTTCACTGAAGCTAAAGATTCACGTTGCTTGTGGCAGGGATTTCGTTCCATCACTGACTATAAACCTTGCCTCCTGCAGATGTGTCACCCTGACCCCTTGTTTCCAGATGAGCTGAACACCTTCTAGGCACGTTTTGAGGCCAAAAACACCACTCAGACACAGACACTGCTGTCAGCACTGTACGACCAGACACTACAGCTGGAGTACAGAAGGCCCTGGCTAGCATCAACCTTCGCAAGGCTGCTGGGCCAGACAACATCCTTGGATGCCTTCTGAAAAACTGCTCTGAGCAGCTGAAGGATGTTTTCACAGATATCTTCAACATCTTGCTTCGACAGGTTGTGGTGCCCACCTGCCTCAAAAGTGCCACCATCATCCCTGTCCCGAAAAAAAACAAATCTCACCGGCCTCTCTCTCTGATTTCCGCCCTGTAGCCCTCATGTCTATAGTGATGAAATGTTTTGAACGCTCGGTCATGCAGCACATTAAAAACTGCCCCCCTGCTGACCTGCACCCACTACAATTCACTTACAGAAGAAACAGATCCACAGAAGATGCAATTTCCACCATGCTCCACCTCACACTGTCTCATCCTGAGCAGAAGAACACCTACGCCAGGCTTCTGTTCATAGACTTCGGCAGTGCCTTCAACACCATCATCCCACAGCAGCTAGTGGAAAAGCTTCAGCAGCTAAAGGTGGACAGCATCTGTAACTGGGTCTACACTTTTTGACTCAGCAACAGCAGGCAGTCAGGGTGGGCATCCGCACATCAAAGACCATCAGAGTGATCACAGGCTCTCCACAGGGCTGTGTCCTGAGCCCTCTGCTCTTCAGCCTGCTCACCTTTGACTGCACTGCCAGATTCTGCAGCAACGACATCCTGAAGTTTGCAGATGACACGACAGTGGTGGGCCTTATTAAGGACAGCAGTGAGTCTGCATACAGGGAAGAAGTGAAACAGCTGAGCTCATGGTGCAGTTCCCATAACCTCTTCCTCAATGTAGACAAGACCAGTGCGGTTGTTATCGATTTCAGGAGGGCTGGCAAACAGGATCATGCACCACTCATCAGCGACGGGATTGCTGTGAAGAAGATCAGCAGTGTGAAGTACTTGGGGGTTCACATTGATGATGACCTCACTCCAACCACTAACACCTTGGCAGCCCTCAAAAAAGCTCAGCAGCAGCTTCACTCCCTTCACAGACTCAGGAAAACAGGCCTTCCCACCACACACCACCCACCTTCTACAGGGGCACCGTTTAAAGCATCCTGACCAATAGCTTCACCACCTGGTTCAGGTGCTGCAGCACCAAGGACAGAAAGCGGCTAAACAGACTGGTTAAGACAGCCAGCAAAACCACTGGTGCCCCATTCCCCTGCCTGATGGAGCTAAACCAGCAGTGCTGCATCAGTAGAGCCACCTCCATCATCATGGACCCCCTCCAGCCCTCCCACCACCTCTTGTCCCTTTTGCCATCAGGGAGGAGATACAGCAGCATGAGCTGCAAACAATATATAGCAGAACATTATTAGATTAACCTAAAGTCAGCGAGTTATTTTAAGCTACAGCAAGCTAATATAGCATAACATTATTAGCTTAACATAAAGACAGCAATTAGCTACAGCTTCAGCTAGTTAGGACACCATAACATTATTAGCTTCACCTATTATAATCACAGTCTGCAAATTATTGTCTGACTTTGAGAAAGACCTAAAAATATAATTTCTGTTGGTAAACGATTGAACTGTGCACAAAAAGTTTTGAACTGGTGACAAATTCTCCACCACTGACTAAACCCACAGCCGAGTCAGGCGTTAAAGGACAACGATCAGATAGTGGGACTTGTACAGACACTCCTTTGACCAGGGACTATAAAAGGCCATCTTAAAATGCAGCTTTGTTCATAGTACTGTCAACTCCTCAGTAAGGAAAGCAGCTATTGGCTGTCCTAAAAGTCACTAGAAGTAGCTAAATGATGTTATCACTAA
Source organism: Stegastes partitus (assembly GCF_000690725.1). NCBI lineage: Eukaryota > Metazoa > Chordata > Actinopteri > Pomacentridae > Stegastes > Stegastes partitus. Next base: position 169,278 of record NW_007579253.1, read on the forward strand.
TTTGCATAATTGTTATTTGCATGTAATTAGGGTCCGAGCACCCAAAAGGGTGCGAAGACCCTATTGGAACTGCTCGGATTATTATTATTATTATTAGGGTCCGAGCACCCAAAAGGGTGCGAAGACCCTATTGGAACTGCTCGGATTATTATTATTATTCGTGCCAAAGACACGCGTTTTTGAGGCCCTAAACATACTCGAAAAC
>NW_007579254.1:0-1393 GCF_000690725.1 Stegastes partitus
TGCTCTCTCTGCTCCATACAGCAGCACATTTAAAGCAACAGAGCTGCAGGATTTTATATGGCAGTGAATAAAATAAATAAAAATGAAGCAGGAGCACCGTAAAGCCTGCGACTGTCTGTCTGAGGCCATGCTGGTCTTTGTTGATGTATTATTTAGTTATTTGAGTCTCTAAATCACACCTAATTACACGCCTTCATACAGGTTAAATACTGAGATCAAAACGGATCGGCTCTCTGAGATCAACAACCAAAAACAAGCTCAGAGAGATGATCGGACAGAAAGAAACGGTATCGAGAACAATTACATGCAAGCAAAGAAAAAACGGCGAGGCTGAATTACTGAGAAATTACTTGGAGCAGTTTGATTAATTGGAAGTCGATTATGTGTCGTGTGGGTTCTTATACAATGCGGATGTAATTACTCCACAGACGGGCGCTTGAAGAGCTGCTGAGACCTCGTGACAGTTACAGACAATGTGGTCATTTCTGTCAGCCGCTCTAATGAAAACACCTTTTTTTTTTTTCCAACGCTAATTTGAATTCTCGCGGCCTAGAAACACTTCAAATGCCCATTTTCACAGCCCAAACAAAGAACAGCGAGCCCATACAGCCTGCCTCGCTCAGCGTCAAAGCTGTCAATCTAGTCCTTATCATTCAGCACATTCTGTTTTACTGTATATTGCATTAGTAAACTGACCAAATGGTGATTCTGCACCAAAAAACGTACATGAACACAACAAAACCCCAAATCCTTCCCGGTTAGTGCGGTTGGTTTTAGTTGCTCAGCACAGCTACAGCTCATTGAAAGCTAGAAAGTGATGGTTGGTGAAAATGTGATGCAAACATTTCCAGTAAAAATCAGCAGTAACTGAAAAACAAAACCAGAAGGAGGAGAGAACATATATAATCCACCAGTGGGGCGTCACTGTACAGCTCAAATCCCACTGGTGGTGGAACGGTTAACTCGTCCCAGATACATATCATCAACATACATCACAGCTCCTACAGATCTCTGTAAATACCATCATGCCTGTTACATAAAGACATAAAGAGACGTGTTTTCCTGCTCAATCTGTTTGGAACAACACACTTAGGAGCTCGTTTAAGGAAGCTGTGATCGAACACGAGGTGAAGCCCACTGGCATCCAACGTGAGAAACATTCCTGCAACACAAATATGCAAAAGAAAACGTGTCGAGGAGGCGCGAGGTGAAAAAAATAACAGCTACTTAACCCTGCCAGCGGTTTCTTGCCATCTCCTGCTCCTGTCACATCCTCACTTTGGGCTCAACAATCACGAAAAGATGAAATGAAATTGGAGCTTCTCGGATAATGTACAAGAAAACCCCAGAAAGATGTTCCACCATCAGCTGTAGAAAGATGTTCCACCATCAG
>NW_007579254.1:2092-17384 GCF_000690725.1 Stegastes partitus
TCTTATTTTAATAATTTGGTCACTGCTGAGATTTTTTTGTTTTTAACAGTCTGGTTGCTTTTAAAATAAAACGTAGAATTCATTGATTTTGGTGAAATATCCTGATTTTAAGCTTAAACTCAGGGTTTCTAACTGTACCGCGTTTCACAAATGAGTAGCTTAAAAAAAACGTCTGAAAGTTTTTAAAAATGAACCAAAATCAGTTTTTACAGTCGGGTTCTTCCACATCCGTGACGACTGACCTTCTGCTCGGCCGTCTCTGATTTGCTTTAATCTGTTATTAGAAAATATGAATATTTATAAAGATATTTGTAAACTTCTATCTTGAAACATCAAATTGTTTCCAACAACATTTTCAAACTTTACCTCAATTTATTAGAAAAAAACTGTTGAAAGTTGGTCAATTGGAAATTTAAGAAAACATATATATATTTAAAAAATGTAGGATGAAATGATCCTGATGAACAGCACAACTCTGGTGATTTATTTTTTATGTTTTTTAAAGCTAGCATGTCTTTAGAACCTACTGGCAGATGTCGGTGTTCAGAGGGTTAAATCTTTCATCATTGTCCAAGTCGTTTTTCATCTTCGTTACACAAAAACATCCCAAACTAACTGCTGCCTTTAACTCACCTCCTAAATCTACCCCTCTGAACTGCCCCACAGGTACTATCACTACCTGTTCTCCCACTACCTGCCTCAGTCTCTGCGGACGCTGGTGGATCGGACCTCCAACTGCGAGGACATCCTGATGAACTTCCTGGTCTCGGCCGTGACTCACCTGCCACCGATCAAAGTGGCTCAAAGGAAGCAGTACAAGGAGCTGCCCAGTCCACAGGTAGGTTTGTGTTTAAGGCCTCGGTCTCAGTACGTCAGGACAGAACCGGATCATGACCGACTCTTGTCTCGCCTCCCAGGGTACCAAGACCGTCCCCTGGGCCAACCCCGAGCACTTCAACCAGCGGCAGGAGTGTGTCAACACCTTCGCCAGCTGGTTTGGCTACATGCCTCTGGTCCACTCTCAGTTCCGTCTGGACCCGGTGCTCTTCAAAGACCAAGTGTCCGTCCTCCGCAAGAAGTACAAAGACCTGGAGAGGGCGTAACAGCGCCGGACCAAGCCGGGCAGCACAGAGGGGCTCGACTGGCGGCCGTTTGGATGACGAGTGGACCAATCGGTGGCAGATGGGCGGATGGCTCGAGGACCGCTGGGACTTTATAGCAGCTGGGTCCATTTGTGACGGGGGACAATCATCAGACGGGCCCTGGCGGTCTGATCTGGACTACAGACGTTTGAACAGGAAGGGAAAGGGATCTGGAAGAGTCTGACAAAAGGCCTCAAATGGTTCTCCAGGAGTTTCACGGGCCTCCACGGAGTCCTTGTGATCGGGCGTCTCGCTGAGAAAGGACAATCTGTGTTTCAAAAAAAAGGAAAGGCGCGAACACTTCAGATGTCGGCGCTACTCCCGTGACAATGAGGACGGGATGGCGGTCTCACGGGACCGGTATCGGTGCCATGCACTGTCGATGTGTGGCTGTGCAGGGACTGTTGCCAAGGAAACAGATAATTTCACATCAAAATGCTAACTGTAAAACCAATAAAATGATTTATAAATGCGAACTCTGGCAGCTCACTGCTGCGGGATGTTCAAGTTTTTTCTGTGTGCTAATCGCTGTGCAGACACTGTTCAGAGACGAGCAGGACTCACAGTTCCAGCTTCATGTTGGACATAAAAGAGAAAATATATCAGTGAGGCTGATGGAAACGACTGCATGCTGTAGCTCCACATGTGTCAGCAGGACAACAGGGAACATTGTTATGCAAAGGAGCATCTCATCTTGAAAAACACACAAAATACCAGATTTCATGCTGGTTCTGTTTACAAAACTGAACGTACTACAACACTGATCATCTTCTGACAGGTCCATAAGTCCTAACAAGTACCGCAGCAAACACATTTCAACATTTTTCATCAATTAATCCAACAATTATTGTCTCAATTTGTCATGTTTTCTCAAATGTCCCAACAATCTCAAACCCAGAACTACAGTGGCTACAGAAAGCACTGAGCTCCTTTGGAAAGTTTGTTTCTTAACACTGAATAATGGTCGATTTAGTTTGGCTTCCTGGAGTTTTATATAAAAAGACTCTTTCATGTCTAAGTGAAAACAGATTTCTACAAAGTAATATCAACTGATTACAAGTATAAAGTGTAAAAGTGGTGGCAGCATCATGATGTGGGGATCTTCTCAGCAGCAGCCTGGAAGGCTTGTGAAGGTAGAGGGTGAATGAATGCAGCAGAGTGAGATGGTTTAAAGACAACAAGGTGAAGTTCTGGAGGTCCAGTCAGAGTCCAGACCTCAGTCCAGCTGAGGATTAGAGTCTGGACTTAAAGTTCTGTTCACTCATGACCCGTGTGGAGTCTGAACAGTTTTATAAAGAGAATGAGGTGAAGCTGCAGCATCCAGATGTTCAGACTGATGGAGACCAACAGGACCATGATGGAGCTGAAGGTTCATCTCCTGAACACTGATGCAATCAAATGTTTCCATTTTAACATGAAAGAATCTTTTCTTTTTGTAAATTCTTGTCAAAAAAAGCCAGATTAAATTGTCCATGATTCAGTTAAAAAGCAGTAAGAAGGAGAACTTCTGAGGGAGCTGCTTTCTTCTTAAAGTCAATGTAACGTCAAACATTTTCCAGATTCATTTTTGCTCATAAATTTTCTGGGTCTTGACTTTGAATTGTACTCTCAGCTGAGCTGCTTTGTATTTCATGACTAATTAACACGGTGTAAACACACACAGCTCGCTGTGAGACGAGCACGTCTTCTCCTGTCTGATGAGAACGCTGATTATTTGTGGCGTGTAGCGTGCTGATGCTTACGCACATGTTTTGTTTTTTCTCCCAGCAGCCAATTTAACGGAGGAATCCTTTTGGGCAGAATGAATTAGCTGCAAAATTATTCCAAACACAATCGCAGTCGCTCGCTGACGTCCTCCGCGGCTGGGATTCTCACGCCGAGGAGCTGTTGGCGTGTACAGCGAGATGAAAACAGGAGGTCAGGGTCACAATGTGCATCGCTGTGTGTAGGTGGAGGCGCTTTCATGTGCTTCCATATCGGTTGTGAAGGAGATGGTGCGTTCCCACGTCGGCCCCGAGGCTGGAGGCCGACACAATGGAGCTGCAGTCTGAGTGGGCCGCTGCTGCATGTGGAGGCTTTAAAACACACGTTCATGTAGAAAAAAAAGAGACGTTTATTGTATACAAAACAGAAAACAACCCGGCAGGTCTCGCTCTTGTCCCACAGATTACAAAAATAAATTCACAGGCGAGCGAGCGTCGACGCCCTCGGGGTAAACAGGTGTGATGTCTCAGAAAGCTAATCTCATTAAGCACATGCACAGACACACTTATGTACAAAGCACCTGAGATACGTAGCTGCCAAGGGGCTCATCTGAATTCTGAACTGGGAGTGTTCAACAGCCGGCGGAGCACAAAGCGGCCGAACGTTCTCATTGTAAACACGGTCGTCCTGCGCTCTGGAAGAATTACCTGCAATGAATTCAAGTCTGTCTGGTGTCGAGTCAGCACCGTGAACACGGCGCTCTAAGAAGTCCTCTGTTGTTATTCTTCACCTGAGGCGATTATTTAAACAGTAACAGGAGTCTATAACTCATCTGAATAAACACGGTTACAAAACGGTTGTCGAGCACTTGGCAAACACAAACCCGTCAGCTGCCTGGTACGAACACAGAGCGATCCTCGGAAACGGATCGGGCTGACACAAGACCAGCCTTTCTTTTGTCCAACAGTTCCTGCCTCCACATTTTCACTAAACACAGAACAAACAGCCGAGGTGACAAAGGTGCCAACGGGTTTCAGTGAGAAGGTCCCAGAGCCGACAGGAGTTCCCTTTCTTCTTCTTTCTCCTACGGAGGAATCACTTCCTGAGCGTCAGCATGGCGTTGACGTCCCACAGCAGGTTCCTCATCTGGTCCATCAGAACCTTCATCTCCTGGTTCTTCTGGCGCACCTTCTGCGGGAGCACAGCACACATGACGGTTAGTCAAAGGAACCGGCCGACGTTCTGCTAACAAGCCGACTCTCGTGTTCTGCTCAACTTTAGCGGCCTGCAGCTACGTGTTCTGTTCTGCCGGCGGCTCCCCGGGGGCGACATGTGACCCGACCCAAACACTGGCTGCACTGTTAACAAAACCAACACCCCGGTTCTGAAGCTGCAGAGTTCCAGCGTGTCCTCCCTGAGCCGGCGCTGCCACCTGCTGGACCCTGCTGGGACTCCATCCTCCTCTCGTTTAGTGGAATATATAATAAAACGTGATGAATATTTTACAGCCCACCTCTACAGAAATAACTGTGAGCCAGGCTGCCAGGTAACAACAGGCCAGAGCTGTTATTTAACCAAGGCTGCAACAGTTTAATCAACTCATTTCATTTTATTTTGAAGGAAAAACACCAAACACATGTTGACTCCTGCTTTTTGTTTCTTTGAATTTCATAGTTTTTGTGTTATAAACCGACTGCTGCACAAACAAAGACAGTAAAAGATGAAGCTCATCATTTTAACTGGCAGCAGCTTTACAGTGTTCCTTTAGATTATCTGGGATTAAAGGGAACATTTCACTTTTTCAAAGACAAAATCCTAAAAATTAGCTCTCACTGCTGATTTTTACTTAACAAACAAGCTCTTTTAAACATGTGACCAAATTCTGTCATTGTGAGCTGTTAGTCTCAGTGAAGGTTTATGTTTGTGGCCCAACAGATGAGAAAGCTGCAGCTCAGAGTGCACAGGAAAAGTCTTTTTATATGCAAACACTGTCTGTGATGTTTCTGAGCCACTTTTAGTCCTGATATGTTTCGCTTCACGTAACTCGGAGTACCGTTATGTTGATCTGTTAATGCGGCTCCTCGGTCTGGCCTCATAAAACCGCTGACTTTTACGGAAAAGCGAGCAGGGAGTTTGTTCAGACACGAATTCGATGCCGTCAGATCAACAGAAAGGAGTCCAGAGGGCCGTCCTACGAAGCCAGTTCAACAATATCCAGGCTTTCTCTGTGTAAGCTCTACTTAAGCTAAAGCCCAGCCAGAGATCACAGGTATCACGAAGGAGGTTCAACTCTCTTCATCAACTCAGACTTTCTGCTTCAGACTCTGTTCACATTAAAGGAGGCGTTCAACGCATCACGTGACTCTTCTTCTGCACTAAATGAAACGATGGGAGACGCTCTTTCACCCGATTTAAATCAGAAACTCTGAACATACCCTGCTCCTGACCAGGTTAGCTCTACAGCATCAGTTACCATGGAGATCTAGCTCTGCAGCATCAGTTACCGTGGAGATCTAGCTCTGCAGCATCAGTTACCGTGGAGATCTAGCTCCGCAGCATCAGTTACCGTGGAGATCTAGCTCCGCAGCGTCAGTTACCGTGGAGATCTAGCTCCGCAGCATCAGTTACCGTGGAGATCTAGCTACACAGTATCAGTTACCATGGAGATCTAGCTCCACAGGATCAGTTACCGTGGAGATCTAGCTCTACAGCATCAGTTACCATGGAGATCTAGCTCCACAGCATCAGTTACCATGGAGATCTAACAGGTTAAAAGAGAAACACCTTCGTGACACTGAGAACTCTGGCTTTAGGCTCAATAAACCTGCTAATCTATTGATCTGGCTTCGTAATTCAGCCCTCTGGTCTGAGAGGAGCTACAGAGAACAGACACAAACCTCCAGAACCTCCTTTCTCTCCTGGTTGACAGCAGAACTGCAGGGCTCCACTCGGACAGAAACCAGCTCCTCTCCGACGTACGGCACCAGCTGCAAACACACACCAGCAGTTATTCAAACGGCCTGATCTTCCTGCTGCTTTTAAGAACGAGGCTGCGATAATCCAACTACGGAGCATGAAAGGAGGCAAAATATTCACAGATAATTCTGCAAATGCACCGTCACTCCAGCCGAGATGAAAAGGCAGCGATAATAACGGCCCATTTTCAGCATCACAACATAACAACGTGTGGATGTAAAGCCTTGAGCGTGCTGCTGACCTCCGTCGGGCCCTCCTGCAGGTCGGACGTCATCTCCACACAGCGCTCGTACAGCAGCCGCAGCTTTCTGAAGAGCAGGGCGAGCTGCCGGAGGTGTTCCTGCAGCTTCCCGAAGCGGTCCTGGTACATGGCCTGGCTCTGGGTCACGCCGTTAGGAAGCTGGACCAAACACACAGCGTCTGTCGTTAGCTAACGCGTCGCTAAGACACCATCAGACAGACTTCATACATGCTGCACCAAAAAGAAACAAGGATCCTTTGATATTTGTAGGAGATTTCAAAAGATCTTCTTAATATGAAGGCAGGTTTATTCCAAATTTTCTGAAAAGGAAAAGGCTAAAACTATCCAAAATGTTCCCTCCTCCTTGGTTTCAACAGTGTTAGACATCTGATACATGTACTGAAACACAGACAAGTTGAGTATTAAAGGTAAAACCGAAAAGCTCGACCCTGCTGTGAGGAGATGTGGCGCCTCTGGGCTTTTTGCTGGCCAGGTTTTGATGCTTCTGTGCCCTTAGAGGGACTGAAAATCAATACAAAGCTGTTCCTGGAGAATCAATGGCAGGTTATGGAGTCCCAACACCTTCCCGGGACTCTCTGTCCTTTAATTTGTCACCGTCTGTATGTATAATTTAGATAATGATGTGTCAAGCCGGGGTTAAAGGCAGGACGGCTCAGCGCAGACAAAAAAACATGTTCAGCATAATGAGCAACAACGAGCTGGATGAATTAGAGACGGACTAAAAAACGCAGATAAACACAAAAATCAGGTGGATGAGTCAGACGCTGACGAGAGAAATTCACTTCTACAGCTGGAAAAACACAAACTCTAACTTCTCTGACAGTTTATTCCCCAGACAGACATTAAAGGAGACGTGAGGATTTCACTCTGTTTGTATTCATCACATCAGTTCAGCAGGTTTGTGAGTCTTTTGATGATTTCATAAAGTCATTTTTCATTCAGTCAGGATCAGATCGTTGAGTTATTCCACATCAGATCACCAGATATTTATACTCCATTATCTCTGATTTGATTTAAGATTTTTTACCATAAACGATGAATATTTAAAATGACGTTTGTGTAATTTTAGCTCGTCATATCAAACACTTTTCTTTTTTTTAAACTGCCCGTTGACTCCCTTTCAGCAGAAGTTCAGAAATGTGAAGCTGTGTTTGAACAACAATATCTGAGGAACTACTGAAGATAAAAGTTTGTTTTAACGCTATAAAAACTCATCGGGCAGATCACACATGGTTTGATTACTCAGATTTTAGGCTCAGATTTGGTTTTATGTTCCAAAGAAACAGCAAGTCACAGATACAGAGTTTGAGGAAAACCACATTATTTTTTCAGTTTTTGGCTCTGACGGATGGTGGAATAAAAAAACCTGCTTTTAAATCTCCAGACAGGGTTTTGGGCATCAGAGGTGCCAGATTTCTATAACATGAAAAACTGGATTTCTAAAAAACAACAATAATAACAATAATAATAATCATAATAACGCTATTGCCACAAAATAAGCAACTAAAGAACGACAACAGAGATATACAGATCTGCATCTTACACCTGTTTTCAAATATTTTTTTAATACTATTTATTAATTCCTCATTCAAAAAAACATCTTTTGCCTTAGCTTTATAATTTATAGCTTTATTTGAGGTCAGGCCGGGTGAAATATCCGTGAGCATTCTGTAAAATATACTGAACATTTCCACTGAGACCGTGACACATTCTAACGTTTGTCAAGATCAAAAACTAACATCAATAAAAACCGAACACTGAGGCTTTACAAAGATGGAGTCGTTGCAGGGCTGCAGTCTTAGATTAGCTCAGTTTTAACTGATGAACTGACGTCTATGTGTGCATGATGGTTTAAAACTCGGTGTCAACACTGCTTTAGAACACAGACCCAAAATTAGGCCACTTCTTCATCACGACACTGAAAAAAAAGGTCATTTTCTCTTCACACAAAACGACAACCGGCCATCTGCTGCTTCGTTACCTGCGTGGCTCGTGTGATCTGGAAGATCTCCATGGTTCGGGTCACGATGTCCTGAACCGTCTCCTGTCCGATCCTGCAGAGGAACACCGGCGAGATCTCTCTCAGGGCGCCCTGAGGAGGGACGGGCTGCTGGCCGGCGGCTGAGGCTGCACCTGGCGGCAGGTGAGGCTGCTGCTGGGAGGGCATCCCCGCCATCCCCGGCTTCTGAGGTAAGGAAGCTGCCATGAGAGCACAAACCTGCAGGAAAAGGATGCAAAAGTCAGTGAAGGTTTGCTGAAGCACCTGAACATAATCCAGCAGACTGAACCCTACTGTTAGCATTAATGTCACGGCACATGTTTGTAAATTCACTGTGCAATGCTTCAGGTAATGAAATGAAATGAAAAATACTTTATTTATCCCAGAAGGGAAATTATATATATATATATATAAAATACATCCGATGTTCATCACATGCATTCACACGTACATTTGTCCACATAAAAAACAATAGAAACAGCATCAAAAGCCTGCGACATCACAATAATAAGGAACATTTCAATATAAATACAGCACGTAATGTCTCTCCAGTCATTCAAAATAGATTGAACACATTAAAAACGTTTTTTCCTGTGATGTGAAATGCTGGTCATTAGATTTCAGCTCAGTGACGGTTCTTGGTTTAAAAATGTACTGTAGTGAAGGATTTACATCTCAGAGGGAAATGCTGAATAAATGGACATTTAGCAACTTTTAAGGTAAAGATTTCGCACAAGGGATAACTTTTATTTAGTTATTTATTTATTTATTTTAATGCAACACAAATATATGATTTAAGCCTTAAACTGGCTTCTTACGACAAGCAGTGTGTATTCAGGGGGACACTTCAGGTGTTAACAGCTCAAAAAAAGTGATTTTGTCCCCTCTAAACTTTAACCTGGTTTCATTGCAATAAATGTTTAAATGATCCGATATCTCAGCAAATATCAGATTAGATTAGATCAGATAGAACTTTATTGATCCCTTTGGTAGGGTACCTCAAGGAAATTGTTGAAATATCACAGATTACAGCTGAGCTTAAAAATTGAAACCAGATTTATTTATTTTTTTATCTCTTAATAATCATCCCACGGTCTCTTTGAAGATTTTTCTGCTGTTTCCTGGATATAAAAGCAGACATGAAGGAGTTTGAACCTGCAGCAGCTCCAGCGGTGACACACTGATGTTCACTATTAATACCAACACTGACAATCAGACATAATAAATAGTAAACAGTTTTTGTGCTGCTAATACACCTGAACTTATATTTAAGGAGGATTTTAATGCAGGACTTTTACTTGTAACGAAGTATTTTTGCTGTACTTCTACTTTTCTTTAAGATTAAACACTTCTTCCACCACTGCTAATTTCAATAGCTACAGGAGTTTTGAGGTTGTACTACATAAAATACTGCCTACTCAGGACCTTTTCTCATTCTGCTGAATACAAAGTGTTCTTGACAATAAAACGTAAAAAGCCTGTAAAACATAAACGGAGAGTTTTGACCGTCTGAGCGACAGAAGCTAATGTTAGCGGCTAAACAAGCTAGCCCAAACAATGCAACTGAAGCAAGCTAGTTAGCATACAGCTAGCCATTTAGCATGTAGCCAGCATTTCTTTCGTTACTATCGATTAGAATAACTAGTTTAGCCACTAACATTAGCATCCCTCGCTAGGATGCTCAAAACGCTGCGTTTCTGATAAATCTCAGGTTTAGCGCTGGCTAGCACCTCGCTACCTAGTTAGCATCTAGCTAGCTTCAGTTAGTTGCTATCTTGTGTCATGTAGAATCGCAAGCTTAGTCGGTAACATTAGCTTCGGTCGCTTCGGCGCTCAAAACGCAGCGTTTCTGTAGCATGTCAGGTAAAGAGCTATCTTGCATCTAGCTAACGAGTTAGCACCTAGGTAGCTTCAGTTTTTAGCCTGTGTTGTTAAGTTAGCAGATTTAGCCGCTAACGTTAGCTTCGGTCGCTATGGCGCTCAAAACGCTGCGTTTCTGTACCGTCTCAGGTTTAGAGCTAGCTCGCACCTTGCTAACTGGTTAGCATGTAGCTAGTTAGCTCACTGGCGACATGTGCAGAGCTTCTTACCGAAATTCACACGTTCCTTTGTCGGGATGCGGTCCAGATACCCCCGGTTGGTTCCGTCTGTAGCTAAAAAATAAGGTCTGGTTATTTACTATTTTAAATGAAACATGATCATGAGACGTTTTCACTGTTTTTCTGCAGAAAGCTCAGCTCGTTTTTGTTTTCATGGCGTCAGTTCAGGGCAGAGAGGAGCTCACTGCTCACCAGCAGATGGAGACAGACTCCTGCAGAGGTGCTTCCTGGACCTGGACACACCTGGAGCTGAGGTCGGAGTTTTACCTGGAAGTTACACAACTTTGAAGGTGTTTCAGCGTCTCTGTGCAGATTCTCAGTTATTGTTATAAACATGTGGTTTCTGGATCAGCTTCCTTCATGCATTTGGCATCTCTCCAGAGTTTAGAAGATCTCATTTTTATTGTTTTATTTGTCTCAGTTATCCAGGTCAAAGTAATCCTACAAGCTTTAGTAAAGCAGTGGAGGTGAAGAGATGGAGACCAGTGTTATGTCTGTTCCATCCAAATAGTACTTTCTAACAAATCAGTTTATTCCACCAAAAATATGACTTTCCATCCAAGTACTTGATGTTTTAAAAGTTTATTCCTCCCAAACAGTGCTTTCTAACAGCGAGTTGTAGTTTTAAAAGTTTATTCCACCCAAAATATGACTTTCTGTTCAAGTACTTATAGTTTTAAATGTGTATTCTACCAAAATATTACCTTTCCTCCAAGTTTTTGTAGTTTCAAAGTTTAATTCCCTCAAAAACACAGAACATCCTCTATTATAAATACTTGGTGTGAGTTTAGCAAACAGGTGAGACGCTGTTTTTGCTAAACTACACTGTTTTACAGACTTTGATGTTTTTAATGCACGACTGAATTTTAACTATAGGAGTAAAAACATCCCATTCCAAGTCTGAAAACAAGTTTCGTAGTTAAAAGTACTCAGAAGAATCCCCTTGCTGGTAGTTCATTATTACATATTTTATTTTTGGATTATATATTCATGCACAGGTGTGAATTTAAGGGAGGATTTTAATTCCTAAATCACTTGTCTTGGTCCCACCTAATTTAAACTGTTTTTTCCAGTAGAGGGTCTTACTTTTTAATTCTGAAAAATCTGAATTATCAGCTCGTAAAACACTAAATCTACTGCAGATCTATTTATATTCCAATATCTTTGGAACTGGCCTCTGGTGCTTAAATGTTGTGTTTTCTTTTACATAAATGAGGACAATTCAACTCAAATTGAGGCAGAAAATGTGCAAGATGGTGCAGAAAAACTCACTAAAATGCACAAAATTACATTCATTTATTCATCTATGTAAGTTGTAATGCAGCTGGTTAAGGTGTCACTGAATTAATAACCTTCATATATGAATAACCCTCATACAGACTGTTAAACAGCACATATATGGGAACCAGATCCTGGGTTTTTATGTCCTTGTCAATGCAATGTGCAATATTTAATTTGCATCTCATTTTTACTTTTAACCTGTTTCTTCTCATTTAATTTAGCTACTTATTGTATTTCAGTCGTGTATCGTACTTACATCTTATTGCTTTTTACTTTTATTCACTGCCTTTCTTATGTCTTTTAGTTATGTCTGAGCAGTAGCTGGCACATCCTTCAGGATTTAAAACTCTTATCTTAAGAGACGGTTTTACACGTATTCTACTTCCTCTGTAACACACAGATAAACACGTTTTATTTTAATCTCGGGTAAAGTAAGCTGTGAGCTGCTGGCTCCAGGCAGCATCAGACGCTCTGGTGTCACATGAAGGTCGCAGCAGAGGAGCTCGTTTGCCTGTCAGCCCCATCGGACCAATGAGAGCCGACCTTTCCTCCTCCTCGTGCTCCCTGCTTTCTTTTTTATTTGTTAAATCCACGCTGCCGAGCTAATCCGTGGTTTACATACGGTCTGCAGCCCGTGGCGGTACATGTGAGGGAGTTTCACAGCACCTCTATTGAATAAACAGTAAAACTGCAGAAATCGATAACTTCTGTGTTGTTTGTTCCTGGAGAATCCAAAATGCTTTTATTTCATATGAAGTTTTTATCGTAGTGTCACCGTTAAACATGGACAACCATTTTCAGTCAGAAGTCAATGAAGTTTTTAGCAACCCCCCCAAAAACTCTCAGTCCCTGACGAACAGCTGATAGCAGTGGTAAAACACGTCAACCTGTCCGTTTATACTGCGATGAGATACTTCAATGGAAACTTAACTTAACTTCGTTAATCTTTGCTTCACTGACCTGATCTGTTCCAGATCTACGACCGTAAAACAAACTTTACGAGGATCTAAAGGTCACAGAAACCGGCTGCTGTTAGGAGGAAACGGACTGATTTGGTTTTCAAAAGATAATAAACCAAACATTTCCCAGAAAAACTCGTGATTTCTGAAGCGTATCTATATTTTAACCATTTCACCATTTCAATTTTAAGTAAAAGTTCTCACATCTTAATCGACTTTTGATGTTAAAAATGTTCATTTATAGAAGAACGGTGACTCTGGATCGTGTTCATATGAGCTGATTGTTTCTCAGTTTGCTATATTTTCACCCGACTGTTTCATTTTATTTTATTTTATGGTAACATCCATCATCTCTACACCTTAATCCTCACCAGGGTCATGGGGGGCTGGAGTCTATCCCAGCTGACTCAGGGTGAAGGCAGGTTCACCTGGACAGGTAACCAGTCTATCACAGGGCTACACTTAGAGACAGACAACCAAGCACACTCACATTCACACCTACGGACAATTTACAATCACCAATTAACCTCAGCATGTTTCTGGACTGTGGGAGGAAGCCGGAGAACCCGGAGAGAACCCACGCTGCACGGGGAGAACATGGAGACTCCACGCAGGAAGATCCCGGTGCCCCCACCTGGACGCCAACCGGTGACCTTCTAGCTGTGAGGCGCTAATGGTGCTAACCACTGATCCACCTGCAGCCCCATATGAATACCTTACAATATGTTCTAGAGAGAACCCAAACAGGGATTCCCTTTGAGTAGCTCTGACAATGAGAAGGAGAACTTTTCAGCAGAACCGGGCTCAGGGAGGGCAGACGTCTGCCTGGGCTGGTCGGGAGGAGGTCAGAGGAACAGGATGCAGATAAAAATCAGATGAGCAGTGCACAAGGAACAGTCTGGACCTGAACCATCAGCTTTATCAAAGAGGGACGTTTTAAGAACAACCTTCAACGATCCAAAACTGGTTCCACAACAGAGGAACCTGATACCTGAAGGTTCTACTTCTGGAAAGTCTGGAACCACAAGAAACCTGCAGTCTGAGAACGAAGGGTTCTGTTCAGATGATACGGTACCATGAGGTCTGTACGGTCACATGGAGCTGCTCATCAGCCTGGGAACCAATGAAGAGGAGGCAAACGTTTCTGGAGCGTTAAAGGAAGAACCTCCAGACTGATCAGAACAGCTTCACGCCACCAGCTGTCAGAACGCTGACCTGCTGATCCAGACATGAAACACTTCCTTGTTTAAACTGCTTTAAGTGACTGGATCCTGGAGGAAGTCTCTCCTCCTGCCTGTACTGCTGCTGGATGCACACCAACATGACAATAAACCTGATTTGATTTGACATGAAGAGAAGCTGATGAGGGAGAAAGGTGATCTCTGTTCCTGGTTCCTGTCAGAACCCTGCTGCAGCATTTTGGATCAGCTGGAGGTTTCTGAGGGACATCCTGATCATAAGGAACTACACTGGGCCAGTCTAGGAGTTATAAATGCATGGACCAGTCCCTCAGCATGACTCTGGGACAGGAAGTTCCTGGTTTTTATGACGTCCTACAGACTTGCTTTATGTGGAAGGACATATCAGGATTAGAAGCTGTTTTATTGTCAAGTGAGCTCACACACACAAGGATGTGTGTGTGGTGAGACCGGTCCACCACAATAACAAGACAGGCATCAATATGGACATCTGGATGTGAGAAATTCTAAATAAAACATGCAAAAGAAAAGCATGAAAGTAAATAAAAAGTACAATGAAAAGAGACGGAAACTTGTAATAAATTAGGAAACAGGTTAAATTACAAAACTGCACATGATGTGGTGATGCACAGAGGGAGTGCAGCAGGAGTCTGTCCTGGTTTATGTCCTCATCAAACTAACTCTCCACAGTCAGAACAGTCCCCTCAACCTTAGCTGCAATTTGTGTGATGCTAATTAGCACATGTTAGCCTGCTAGCGTGCTGAAGCTAAACCTTTTGTTTTTTTAAAAATCATTATATTTTGAGCCTGTAAGTACAAGCTAAAGCTTCTGCGGTTAAATCTTTAAATCTTTCTCCTTCTTTTCCAGCTCCCGAGGACAGAACGTCCACCGTCCTCCTCTAGTTCATCATTTACTGATCCTCTCCTGCTTCCTTCTGTCTGCTCACACATTAGCCGGCTGAGTTCCAGGTTTACGGCGCTGCTCCTCCCGTACAACGCCTCCTTTATGGAGGAATAAACCACGACTGGAAGCAGTCAGTAGCTTCACTCTTATCTGATGGGACATCTTAAAGGAGGCAGACCGAGCATCAGCAAGAGGAGGAGGATTGATTGATGTTAATTATTGATGGACTGCAAACAGAAGAGGAGAAGAAACAGTCGTTTTATACAGAGCGGTGACTCGTGTCCGGCAGCATCGATGGCATTTGGTTATCTGAAGAGACATTAAAATAGCCGAAACCAGGAAATATGATAATACAGCCGATAAAGCGCCACAAAGGGCTGACTGTGACCTCACAGGAACAAGACAACAGGAACAAAACGTTTCCCTCTTCAAATTATGTGACGATGATAACAGAAATATGAGGTTACACGCTGCCCTTCAAGCCTTTTAGACTTGAACTGACCTGACAGCTGCAGCAGGCCTTTAACTCACCTGTTAAACAGTCACACCTGAGTTTGTCACATTCGTCATCCTCTTATCTTCTTCTAATAAAACCAAAGCGAGAGGGACCGTCTGTTTGCTTTTCCTTTAAAAAACAGTCGCGTCAAAGTTTTACGAGGAGATAAATCGGATTTAACGAAGGCAAAAGGTGAAATCTGCTTCTTCTGAAAGTGAAACAACACCTCCCAGCCAGCACGTCCATGTGGGCCCAGAAGGCCTTCATCTGG
>NW_007579254.1:18844-21267 GCF_000690725.1 Stegastes partitus
ACAGGCCCCACATGTGGGTTCCACATAGACCCTTAATGGGTCCAACTGGGCAATATATCTGAGACGCATTTGGGCCCCACCTGTGTGTCATGAAGAGGGTTCTGACCGGGCCTCTGTGGGGCCCTAGTGGGCTACAATATGGGTTCTAAGTGGGTTCTGACTGGGATTCAGGTGGGCCCCAAGTGGGTGAGCTACACAAGACCCATACAGGCCCCACATGTTTGCCCCTGTGGATACAAACTGGGATCAGAATGTTTTCTAAATGGGGTCCAACTGGGCAATAGACCAGAGACCCACTTGGGCCCCACCTGTGTGTCATGAAGGGGGATCTGACCGGGCCTCTGTGGGACCCTAATGGGCTACAATATGGGTTCTAAGTGGGTTTGGCCCGAACACATGGGCTTGGATCATTAAAGAACCTGTATTTGAAGTCAGACATTCAAACTGAAGTAAATGAAAAAGCTGATCTTCAGTGAATGTGTGTTAATAAAGGTTTTGTGATGTGACGTGTAGTCGTGCCTTTTTTGTGTCGCTAATATTTAGAGGAATAAAAACAGAAACGCTGCTGCTGTTGTTTTGTTCAGGAGCAGCTTCGTATCTGAATACCGGAGGTCCACATTCCTCAGCGTTTGCTTCCAGCAGCTCAGTCAACAGACAAACGTGTTTCATTCACCGTGTTTTTATCAGAGGCAACGTTCACGAGGCGGGAAAAATGTGTAAGCGAGTAATTCTTGTGTTATCGGAGAAAGGCGGCAGGTTTCTGTGGCTGGATTCCATCTGAATTAAGTCACAAGTTAAACAGATTGTGTTTCCATCCACACAGCAGCTCACCTAAAGTCCACCGTTTAGTGTGAGTTCATTAAAGGACGGTTTTGACTCAGAGTGGAGCTGATGGTTCACAACATAGCAGCTCCTGTGAGAACTCTGTGGGCGCTGACGTGGACGTTTCACCTTCTGCAGGACGGAAAAAGTTCAGAAAGAAAAATCTGCACAACGAACTTTCCAACATGCAGCCGGATGAAAACTCACCAACAGTCATGGTTACAGGACGGAGACTCGCTGTTTGTCTCAGATAAACCAAAAACAACAAACGAGCAAACTCACTGAAAACTGATGTTCAGTGCTGCTGAGAAGAAATAAACTGATGCTGAAAAACGCTTCTCCCTGATAAATTCATAAACTAATGTGTTAATAACAGGAAACAGTTTGACCTTCTGTTCAGAGTGAAGCTAAATAATTCACCTTTATGAACAGAACTCTTTTGATAATTTGAGATTTCTCCGCTTTCTGGTGCAGAAGTCAGTTTGTGAATTTCATAAAAGAGCTTTTTATTTTGTTTTTTTTGCGTATTTCAGGAAGCTAGCGGCCGCTGTGAGTTAAAAGAGGGCTACAGTGATGTGTCCTGTAACGTGGCACCGCTCTGGGACCGTCCCTGGAGTCCAGAAGCCTCCAGAGAAGCAGCAAGAAAACCGAGTGAAACCTGAAGCTGATGAACCAAACACAGCAGGAGCGCTTCCTCTTGTCAGAACATTTACATGTGATGCTCTCTGAACTTATCTGATGCTTTAAGGTCAGGTGGGAGACTTTTTTTTATGATGCTTTTTCTTCTGTTATCAGTGTTATGAGCAGCTGCAGGTATAAAAGCAGAGGCGGGAAGGCGGAGGCAGCCATAAAGGACAAAGAAAACAGAGCGAGAAGATGCAGACGCTGAAGGTGCTGGTCCTCGGCGTCCCTCTGAGCTTCATCATGCTGCTGAGCTGCACCGAGGTAAGAAGCTCTGGGTTCAGTCTGCAGGTAAATCAAAACCCAAACGCAGCCGACTTCTGAGCTGCAGTTTGAATACGAGGGAGCTGCCATTTGTTTTTCTAGTTTAAGTGTGGTGGCATTCAAATTTATTCGGACGTAAATGGCATATTTAAATGCTTCTCAGTCGGGGCGGATGGAGGCGAAAATAAGAAGTTTTATTGTCACCAGATGGAGTCTGGAATAGAAAATGTTCACATTTACATTTTTTTTTTCCTAAAGTGCTCAGAAAAATGGAAATTTGAACATTTACAAGAACTTCTTTTACATATTGGTCTAAAAGCTAAGACAAAGTTCACCCTGGATCAGGTTAAAAAAATAAAGTGTAACTGATGTGTAAATTGTGTTAAAAAAAAACAAAAAACAACAACAACAGCAACAACAACAAAAAGACAAAACAAACCCTAAAATAAAATACGGATCTTTACAAAAGGCCAGTTAATGTACTTTACAATTTGCATGGAAATATTATTAATGTAAAAATGAATACATATTTTTATTTCTAAAGTAACATAAAATAGAACAAAATTAAATCAAATTAAACAATTTACATAAAATAAATATGATAATAAAAACAAACCTTGGAGCATCCAGAGGGGCCAGTAAATCTACTTTACAGT
>NW_007579254.1:21277-22631 GCF_000690725.1 Stegastes partitus
GGCGCCGACATCCACAGGGGGCGCCACAAGCACAGGAGGGGAAGTGGCCGGAATGCACAGGCAGTGTTTGGCTGCAGATTTCACATCGGTTTATGCATTATGAAGAGAGTAAAATAGTGTGGGGAAAAAGACAGCGGTACGGTAACGCTAATGCGATGGAAGTCATTAGATTAAGCAGGTTGTCGCCGGCGTTATAACAGAGAAACGGCCCGCTACGCTGCTGCCTGAAAACAGTACGCTGCAAATTGGGCCGATACGTTGTTTTCGAGGAACACGATCATTGCTCCACGGTGATTGTACGCGGCTAACTGACGTGTATCCAGGCTAATATTTATCAACAAGCACTGATGCAGTTTCTCTACTGTTAGCAGCAAAGACGCTACATTAGCGTCTTAGCTGCTACCGCTAGCAGCGAAGACATTAGCAGACCACGGTAGAGAAACTGCATCGGCGCTTGTGGGTAAATATTTGCCTGAATACACGTCAGTTAGCCAGGAAGTGTCGCTAAGACACCCCCGCTACGCTGTCAAACATTTCTGGTGAGAACCGTGTCAGGTTAACGGATCGTAGTTCCTGTTGTCAGAGCAATGCTAACTTGCTAGCTTATCTAGGACGATAGCAGTGTTGTGTATAATCACTAAATAGCCATAGCTGACTTAACATGCTGCCACCACCTTAAATGAATGAAGGATATTTAGAAAGTCAATATCAGGCCTGTTCAGGTGGTGTTTAACCTGCTGAATGTATTTCCCTGCTGTCTGATAAAATGCAGTTTTCCTTCCTCTTTATATGCTATAGGTGCTGAGTTTACTCCAGTAGGAAAGTGCAGTTAATAATCCATCCTTTAGTTTTCTCCATATTATAATAAATTACACACACACACACACGCGCGCGCGCACACACACACACACACACATAATATAAAGCGCTGCACAATGTTGGAACAAACTGACATTGCAGTTTCCTGATCTGTGTGTGGATGTGAGCTGGCAATAAACAAACCTTTGAGCTTTTTTAGCTCCACATCCTGAAATGAGAGCTTCATCATTAAACTCAGTAACTAACAATGAGTGACAAACATTTTTATTCAGCACCTGAAACCTTTTACAAAAAAACTAAACGTCGCTCTTTTGATCTAAAATGATTTAAAATGAAATGAGAGCAGCTCTACATCAGATCCCTCAGTGGTCTCTTGTTCTGTAGATAGTAGAACATGAACAAGCTGTAGAACTTTTTATATTTGTAGATGCCTTATTTATGTTGTATTTTTAATTTGGGTTTGTCCACAGTTCCCCTGGTGGCCCCACATGTGTTTGCCCACACGGGTTCCAAGTGGGTTCTGACTGGGATTCAG
>NW_007579254.1:25071-36396 GCF_000690725.1 Stegastes partitus
ACAAACAAACCTTTTGTTGTCACTTAAGTTGAGTTCATTTCCACGCTGTGGGTCTCAGCCTTAGTTTGTGTTCTAGTCTGATAAAGTGGTATTTTATATAATTCTGTTTGGGCTTAAATCCCTAATAGTTAGAATTATTCAGGTAAATTCCCTTCATGAGCAGCTCGGTAGAGTCTTCATCCTAAAACGTAAACTTCTCAGGTTAATGAATGAGGCCAGTCTTAATCTTTATTTCAGTGTTATATGATTTATATAATTTAATCTGCCCCACATGTGTTATTAATGAGCTTCTGGTGAACTCAACACATCTCTGAACCTTTTTTGTTTCGGTGCAGCTCAGCCACATTTCATTTCCATATAAACTGCACTGAACCCGTCAGGATAAAAGATGACGAGCAGATAGAGAGAAATGATGCCGTCAGGACACGATGACGTAACTCAGTCGGTCCGTCTGTGCAGCCGTATGCAAAGTGCAGCGAATGCATTCATGCTTCATGCAACAGCGCATCTGGACCTCCGCATGGTTGTGGTTAGAAAAGCTCCTGAACGGACCGAGACAAGCTTCTGTATTTAGAGAACAAACAGGGGAGTGAGAGCAGAAACTGTTTTAGCTGAATATCAAAAATGTCTTATAATTATTTATATGTGTTAAATTAATTTTCCTCTTTCTAACACTGAATATAACCTAAAAGTCATTCAAGTGTTCATTCAGTCCACTCAGTTAAATGCGTGGCTGCAAGATGATAAAAATAAAAATAAAAGTAAATTTAGATCAAACCTTTTGAGTTGCAAACATTATTCTAATGGGTTGGATCAGAACATTTGTGTTGCATCAACTGAACATTTTGTGTCGTTTAAACTTAAACGTACGCATGACTTGATTTAAAACTAACTTAACGTTGAGATAATTAAATGGGCCTGATAAGTACATTTTTCTTCACTTGAGTTCAGGTTTTGGACTCCCCTCCTCTTTCTCATCGTGTCTGGACAGATTTTAAATGGCCAAGACTGTTAATTAAAACAACTTTTGGTTGTAGAGGAAAAGCTAATTCCTCCGACTCAACATCGTTTGTTGGTTGAACAAACAGTCCTTGTAAGTCGTCTAAACTCACAAAGGTGTTCATTTTGTTCTCGTTGGATTTTTGTGTCCCTGCTGGAAGTAAAAAGAATTTAATTCATTTAAATGTTCACATCAGAAACATTTCATTCACATGAGACTGTTTATTATATTTATATATATGTATGTATGTATGTATGTATGTATGTATATCATATTGCTATGTGAATAATTTAATCACGTCCTAAGTACAAGATTTCTATTTCTATCCCAGTTCAGTTATTCAACTGCGTTTAACTTTCACATTTCCAGCGGTTTCTTTGTGTTCTTTGTGGATGAATCTGTCCAGACGTAGACATAACTCCATGTTTAATTGTGTGCAAACACAAAGCCATACACGTAAAAACACTGATTTGCATGAAGAAGGGAAAAAGTCAAAGTTCTGTACGTTAAACATACAAACGCTGCATCAACAGCAGTGGATCAAACACAAACTCATGGCGATGCAAATCACACAACGCTAACGGTTCATTCACAACAAAACCATGTAAATGTGTGTTTGTTGGTTTTTTCGTTTTCATTACTTTCTATGAAAAGAAATCTAGTTTCTGGTAAAACCGTCGACGGTGACGTCTGAAGTTTATCTAAAACTAATCAGTTCACATCAATCTGGGTTCGTTTGACTACGCCCATATATGGACTGACATGTTTACCATCAGTGTTTTCAGTATTTCCTTGTATCTGGTGAGAACGATGTTATTTATGTAAACAGATCCGTTTTTGTGAATACCGGCTACGTGTGAACGTGGTCCAGATCCTTGCTTGTGTTGTATCTGCTCTCAGATGTAGGTTGCTTTGGATAAAAGCGTCTGCCACCACCTCAACAATCCATCCATACGCATTCACACCAGGCACGGTGGTGAAGTGTCTTGCCCAAGGACACAACGACCACGACACAGGTTACAGGGTGGAATCAAACCGTCGACCTTCCGATCACTGACCGACCCTCCGATCACTGACTGACCCTCCGATCACTGACTGACCCTCCGATCACTGACCGACCCGCTCTACCAGCTGAGCCACAGCCGCCAGAACGGCTCCAAACCTGAGCTGATCATCACAAACTACTGGACAACTAGTTTTAAACTGACTAGTGCAACCCAACCCATCAGAACAATGTCTGCAGCTGCAAAGGTTTATCTGAATCGGTAAAGACTTGGTCGATTCTGGGATTTCAGAATGCTCTGAATCAATGACATGATGAGAAACAAGAACGATTCATTTTCTTTTACAGTTTCTGAGATGTTGTTGTTCACATCCCGTCACATTTCAACTTGCAAAAAATCCTGTTGAAAGTGGGTCAAACATGCAATTTATTAAAAAAAAAAAAATTGTCTAGAAAGCATTTGATGTCAGTCTAAAAAACTCCACCGATAGTTTGAGTAGGTAGAAATCCTGAAGTCAAGCTGAAGACAAATTAAGCAAATCTATTTATGTTACCTCAACTTAGATTGAGATTAACTAATGCAGAACATTGAGTTTAAACTACACAGATATGCAGATGACACCCGGTTATACGTCCCATTAGAGTCTGGAACCACCCACGTCTCTCATTATGTCCTTGTTGAAATTAAAAGCTGGATTTCTGAGAATGTCCTGCAGCTGAATGAGTCCAAACCGAAACAGGTCAACTTGAATTTGTTTTAACTCCGACTTTGTTTTAACTTGCTTTAAATCCACTAATGCAGACACTAAATTACATGAATATTAAGTTGATTCAACATCATCATTTCAACCCAACCCATAATGTTTGCAAATGAAAAGGTTTATCTAAACTAGTTGTTTTTATTTTTCTGGTTTTTTATCTTGCAGCCATCCCTTACTGTTTAATTAAATGTCTAAATGTCCGTCTTTGCTCTGTGATTCTTTATCAGGGGGAAACAAATGGAACAGGAACCAGCAGCACCACTGATGCAGCGGGTTCGACTCCAGCGACCACACCGCTGCCCAGCCAAACCTCCGTCACCTCCAGCAGCCTCCCCGGCAGCCCGACGACCAGCCGTCCTCCTCCGGCCTCCTCCACCTCCCCTCCGGCTGCCACCAGCTCCTCCCCCGGGCCGGCAGCCTCCTCCGGGCCCACTCAGAGCCCCGGAGAGCCGGCCTCCACCGCTCAGCCGTCCACCGCCGGGACCGGAGGCAGCAACGCTCCAGAAACCGCCGCCACGACGTTACATGGCGGATCTGGATCTGTGTTCGGGAGCTACAGTCAGCTGGTGGTGCCGTCCATCTCCATCCTGGTCTGCTGGACGCAGGGCTGAAGGAGGAAGACCGCGGACTCTGTCGCTCTTTTATACTGAAGCCATAAATCCTGTATATAGAGGAAGAAAAAGAGGAAATATCAAAGTATGGATGGAGCCACATTTACTGTAGTGGGCCATGAAGTGCTGTGTTTGCACCGAGCTCCTTTCACCTGTTGCACAAGTTTTACAAACTCTGTATTCACACGTTGAAGCTTTGCTTTGGTCACGATGGTAGAACGAGACAAATACAGCTGTGTGTGTTGTTTTGGCAAATAAACGGAGGACTGAACCGACACCGGGCTCGTGTTGGGTTTGTTCCACCTTAAATCATCAAACTGCTTCTGTTTCTCTGGTTTAATCATAAAATACAGATATTTAAGACAGTCTTTGTAAAATTTAGATTTAGATATATCAAATACTTTCAGAGACTGTATTACTGTTATTGTTTTTGTTTTTCAGATGACCCCGGCCACGTTCACACGGAGCCGGTATTCACAGAAACAGATCTACGTTTTCATAAATAACATCGTTCTCACCAGATCGTTCACACAAACCCTCATAAACACGTGGTTCAGAGCTGCTATACATACAAATATATATATATATATATATATGTGTGTGTGTGTGTGTGTGTGTGTGTCTTGGGCATTGGTAAGTATATGGAGATCAAGTTTCACACATATCTTTGATGCTATAAAACTTCGTCTGGCTGAAGTTGTTCTAATAAACTGCGATGACCTGAAATGGAAGCAGCCGTTATTTACAAATGGAAGAAAGTCTGAATTGTGAAACCCGATGAGGAGGCTGTGAAGTGAGTTATAGTTATTCCATCCCAGACAACCTCAGGTCCTCTCCGGCTGATGGAACATGGCAGCCACGGCCACATTTGCATGTCGGCCTCGACAATAAAAAGATAGTCCCTCTTATTCAAATCCAGGAGGCTTGTTTTGAACCTCTTTTGTTTCTCTCTTTGCTCTGTTTAAAGGTTTTTACGGCATGAGAACAAGAAATGTATCTGCTGACGTAGAACAAGTTCACGGTTTCATATCTGACACGTGTGAAACAACAGGAACAGATGACGGTAGTTTATTATCTTCATATAAAAATAAACTGGACGTAGTTTTCCTCAGGCTCACACGTGTTAATGCTGCCGCTGGTATAAATGTCAGGCATCAATTAAACAAGAGTCACAAACAATCACCTGAAAATATCAAAAATCAATCGTATACTTTGAGTGACTGATTTTTTAACATCAGTCCTGAGTGTGAACACAAACTGGTCATTTATTGTCAGCATGTTAACTCTTTAAACGCCTGTTTGTTCACATGATGTTACTGCACTCTCAAAAAACCCAAATATTATCCATGAAATAGAAGCCAAGTGGGATTTTTAATATAATGTTTTTATGATGTGTGTGTGTCTGTCTGGGACGTGTCAGTGATCATCACCTCTAACACTGATTCAGATGCATTCGTATGTTTAATGTCGAGTAAATAAAACACCTGAACTCAGGACGTTAAAGACAAAAATGTCAAGAACTTATTTTAACCAGCACCAGCTCTGATCATAACTCACCAAACAGTCGCTCATTTTCAGGGTTTTCACCCCGAATGAGAGTCTGAACATTTTATTTAACTTTATTCAACAAGATGAATGAATTTGATCTTTTACAGTAACTGTCTGGATTTTAGGTTTAAACGCTGTCATATCAGGATGAAAATACACGACAAAAACAAAACCTGGTGGCAAGAGTGCCTGAAAACGGACGTTAAAGAACGGTGGGAAACTGTAGAAACTGTGAACATAACAACACAGATCTGTAAAATAATCCTGAAACGAGCACAGTGAGGACGTTTCATGATCACACACTAAAACAAGACGCTGCTCATTAACTCGTTTTCTATCCTTAGTAATCACAGGAAAGCAGAAACAGAGCGACCCTTTGGCTGAATGTGATAAAAGATCAGATTACTGTTTGTTAAAGCATTTCATATGGACATGATTTACAGACGTGTGTTTTGTCCACAGTCATCAAATTATGTTTGTTTCTGTGATTTTGCAAAGTTAAATTTGCGATTTAGTAGAAAATAGCGATTTATTATTTTTCATTCCTTAATAAGCAGATTTTTTGTTTCAAATGGGGACACACATTTTTTTTGTTTAATCAAAATACAGTAAAAAATAAAAAAAATAAAAGCCATTTTACAGCTACAGTCGTCCTCTAATGTCTCCATCCCGTTCTATTAAAGAAAAGAAAATCCACAACAGTCACTCAAATAACTAGAAACTGGATAATAAATAATTAATAATAAATAAAAATTTGCTAAATTATAATTTAGTGAAATAAGATGTTGCTTTTGAATTGTGGTTGAAAAGAATAATTTAAAAAAATTAAATAATAATACTGTCCCGGATAAACTAGAGGCCTTTGCTGATGAGCAGTGGTCCAGAACACCTGTCAACAGGTGCACAAGTCTGACTGAGAGTTACAGAAACAGCTGATGGCAGTGATTGGCTCAGAGGGTTGTTCAGCTACATGTTAGTCCACCAGGTCCATCATGCTGGTTTGTGTTTGTTGTTTTTTTTAAGATTTCTGTTGAACCCCGATTCAGAAGCAGCGTCATGATGTTCATGAAGTTTTTATTTATTATCACTTTTGTCAGTTTCCACTGATTCCAGCTGTTGTTTCCTTCTTTAATGGGAGGCTATGAACACATTAGAGGACGACTGTAGGTGTTAATTTCCATTTAAGCTGATTTATTCGTTTGTTTTATCTACTTTTTCCAACACAAGGGAAATCTGTTAAAACTGTGAACAATATTCTCAGGATGTTCTGCACAACACTTGGAGACACACTGCTGAGGAAAAAACAGCTGAGTCAAGGTGCCTCTTACGGGTGTATCTGGACGCATTTCAAATGGCCCAGCGTGAGATTTTGCATTTGTGGTCCAGCACCAGGGTGGAGACTGAGGCGACGCTTCCTGAATGGAAACAGGTATCAGGTGAAGCATGAGAAGGCTTCATAAAAGGCCGCCGTCTTCAGACACCGTCGACACAACCGCCAGGCTCAGGAGGACGACGGGCAGAGATTTAAACAGGAAGATCTGTTCAGACGTCTGATTCCACATCTTCAGCTCGTCAAGAAGACTTCGTCTGTCTTCCAGCATGAAGCACCTGGTTCTGGAGCTGCTTGTCCTGACTCTGCTGGGATTTGTCTGGACCCAGGTAGGACTCTCCCTCGCCGGATACACCGTGAACAATATATGGTCATTATCCTAAAGAGTCTTTAATAACTCACTGTTACTCTACAGATTTTCACAGTTTAATGTCGAGTAAAATCACCTAGAAATGCTTTTATTTAACTGCTCAGCAGTGTAAAGTGTGTTTGTTTCCAACTTTAACTTTGTGCTGCACTTTTTGTACAAATGAAATTCAACACAAGGTGCTGTTAAGAAGGTTTACTTTATCTATTTGATTTGATTTATTTATTTATGTGCATGTACATATACATAAAGTATTTATATATTTCTTGAACACTTATTTGTACTTCATTTTATTTTTTTTGTATTGAAACTGGATGCTGGTACAAAACACATTTCAAAGCTTGTCTTGAATCTTAACAACAAAAATGCAGTAAAAACAATTAAAACAAATCCTTTAAACATCCTGGTGAAGCTAAAGGACCAATAAGCTCAGGAGCTGATGAACAAGTAAAAGCAACGAGGAGACAAATCCACCAGAAGCCAGACTAGAGAGGTTCTGAGTTTACTTTTTAAAATATCGACACTTAAAAAAAATCTATTTATTTTATTTACATTTTTTTGTGATTTTTACATGTTTATTAAAATAATAATAATAATAATAATAATTCCAATAATGACCATGGTAAAAAAAGATTATTTTTGTTAAATAACATTTTTCTTCCTGTATTTGAGGTACATGTGGTACCTGTTTTTAAGTTCCTCTTTTATATAGATTTTGTCAAATACTGTTTTTTATTTTACAGCATAAAGCAGAGACAGTTGGAAACGTATAAATATACCGCTTGAATTTGAAGCTTCAGGTTCTCAGGGGTTAAACATAAAAAAAGAAAAGATTCAGCTTGATCCAGGACACGTCTGCCATCTAAACCTGACTTTTCATGTGTTGGACAAAAGATATGCAGCCTTCAGCTTTGTGAAATCAAACACCGTCCAGTGTCATAAAATCCTGTTTCTGTTGTTTCAGAAGACGACACCGACCACCACGATGACCATCAGCACCAGCACCAACTCGTCGACCAACGCCACCAGCTCCGGCAACGGCAACGTCAATGGCAATGGCAATGGCAATGGCAACGGCAACGGCAACGGCAATGGCAACGGCAACGATCCCAACGGAAACCAGACCTCAGCCAACCCCACGATGGCGACCACCATGTACACAAAGAACGGCCAGAACCACGTGTTCACTTCGGTCCGTCTGCTGCTCGGATGTTTGGTTCTCGGAGCTCTGTGGCTGTGAACAGCGCCGATGAACACATCGCATGTCCAAGCTGAGTTTAGAGCCTCTCTTATGTTTTTCTTTTTTAGAACAGAAAAGGGTTTGCTGTAGAATAATAATAACGACTTTACTTCTATGGCATCTTTCAAAACAAAGTCACAGTCAAGAGCGAACCATCCGGTAGCCGTGAGTCACTGCTGATAATATTCCACTAGAGGCTTTAAAACAAGCAGGAAAATCTTCATATTAACTCTGAACTCAGCAGCCAGAACCAGCGTGATGTGTTCGCTTAAGTGCACTGTTAAAAAACAACAACAAAGAAACAAAGAAAACTGTGAAAATCTGAAATCAAGCCATAAAAAACACGTTAAAACACAAACACACAGTGGAACACTGTAGCACAGACAAACAAACAAACAAAACTGTGAAAATAACAGCAAACACCTGTAAAAGTCAAATATATACAAAACTATTTTGGGGAATTTAACAAAAAAGGAAAATCTGTGAAAAAAAAGTTTCTAAAATAATTTGTCGTTTCCTTCATATGCATAATGTTTCATTCAAATAATATCAATATAAATATGTATCAAAAATTTATGCCATATTTTTTTGGTTAAAATTAAAATAATAATTTTATGGACAAAATTGTAAAAGAACAAATTACCATTTTTAAAATGACTGATTTTTGGTGTGGTTATTATTGACAGTTTTGACCTTTTTTTTTTAAATGAGCAAAAAAAAAAAAAACATTTCCTGTTATTTTACTCGTTATTATCTGTAGTTTAGAGAAAATCTAAGTTCAAAACTTACACTACAATACTGTTAGATTTTAATTTAATGTTTTACAGTTTTCAGACTTTGGTTGTTAGAATAATTAAAGTAGAGGAGATAAAAGCAGGAGAAATCAAAAGAAAGAAGAGACTGTTTTGGACATCCAGGTTTTAATTTCAGCAGAGTAGGACATCATGAGAGGTACCAAGCCTTAACAGGACATATAAGTGGGTGTCATCTGCATAGCACAGAGAACAGAAGGGGACCCAGTACGGAACCCTGGGGGACACCACAGATAAAACACATCATCGGATGTTTTTGTGAAAGTAATTGTGTCTCATAAAATGGTCAGTGAGATCCAAGCAACAGAGCTGGTCTACAGAGGAAGCAACATGCAACAAGTTGGCTCATCTATGAATTGTATCCAGCGCATTTGTAGCCGTTAAATGCATCAAAACATGTTTGTCTGCATTTTAAGATGTCGCTGCGACATGTAGATTTTAAACATATTTTAGACTTAAGTTTTTTTTTTTCATTTATTTAGTCAAATTATGTCCTGCAAATATTTTGTACATCTGTAGAAATGTTTATGCATTAGTCAGTTTTAAAGAAAGTATCTGTCTTGTGTGTATTAGTATTTAATAGTACAAGCAGCGGTATCAGGAGTTTAACTGGTGTGTCCAAAAGCCAACAAACGTGAAATAAACGGGGTGAAATGTGGTACAGATATTTATCAGGTGTCTCGATACCAACATGTAACGTTCACATTTACGATTTGTATCCTTCAAAATAAAAAGGAGCATTATTTAATCAAATATGTGGTCATGTGGTTTAATAATATGGCGTCGTTTTTCTTCTTTGTGGTTCGCGTTTTGGAAACTAAAGAGAGCAACAAACAATGACAGAAACATCAACGGTGTGTTTTGTTAGCATCACATCCAGACAGTAGGCTGTCCAGGTATCAAGTTATGTGATAACAAAAATGAAAGGGCCACAGATTGAATTTTTCTCAGAGAGAAACCCGACACGAGCTTTTGTTGTGCGACAGTACGAGCACGATTTGACACTAATACTGAACCAACACCCAAATAAAGGACGACTGCAGACAGTCTTCAACAAGACAGTCCTCGTATTTTCCTCAAGAAAGCAAATTCCTTTTATATTCTTGTGGCTGTGAGAGCGTAAGTACTGCAGGACTGAACGTAGCATCAGCTCACGCCAACATCACAATATTATAAATGTGCATCATAACGTAGAATGTTCTCATCACTAGAACACAACAGAACAGCTGAGCAGGTGAGGGAACATTTCTGTCTGAGGGCGTAAACACTGACATTAACACAAAACTCATGAAATTCTCTAATTCAACTGAAATGCTTTACAGAACTTCGTGGTGGGTCCCAGACAGCAGACTGGCCCAAACATATGATGCTCAGCTGAAGTCTGAAGGCAAACTGGGCTCATTTTTCATTTCAGATAAACAACAACATGTCGTGTGAAGCTCTGAACAGACTTTATCGTCAGTCAGAGCCGAAAGGCCATAAAACCGTCATTTGAATTTCTTAACGGTTCATCAGCCACGACTCATGCAGAGTAAAACCTCTGACCTTGATCCTACAGCTCCAGGTGTCCCACATGAGGAAATAACTTACGCTGTTTTTTGGTTGTTTTTTTCCCCAGTCTGTCAATCATCCACCAGGACAAAGGCAGAGCGAATGATTTTCCATTCGTGAATTGTGTAACTGCTTCAACTCGCTGGACGTGATCACGTGCTCGCATGAAGTCAGAAACAAATCTGCTGGAAAAGCTTCTGTTAAGGTGTCCTTTACATAAAATAACTGCAAAACATCCAAGAGGGGAGACAGGCAGCCCAGATGGACTACTCATGTCTGGCACCTATAAACGAAGGGTCCATATGAAGCACTGTCACCACACACCAGTGAGGTCATACTGGATGAAGCTGACCAATGAGATGGTAGCAATTATAATTAGTCAAACGGGATCGCTTTAGATCAATATTTCTACACACCAGTCTTATTTCTTTTACACTCATTGATTCTGGAGCGTGTCATTCTCACGTGTACTAGCTGTAGATTCTCAAACTGACTGAAACTCCAACAGAACGATTGAAAATGTTTTATAAAATACTGTTAATGTGAAACTAAATTAACTCATCACTGGCAATTTTATGCTCAACATTATCCTGTTTTTCTTTCTTGAAAAAAACAACAAAGATCTATGAACACTGATCTTGTGTATTTTTGAGTAAAAACAATCAAATCTGGTGTAAAGAAGCTGGTTCCTCAGTAAGGAGTGTGTTAAATAGACCCTCTAAAGCCTGGAACCTCCCAAAGGCAGCAAGAGGAGTGTGTGAACGAAGTCCCAGCTCCCACCTCTAGAGGCACTGCTGAGTACGCATACAAACACTCACATACCTGCCTGACCCCACCTGGCAAAAATGACAAAACTTGCTGGAAGGTTTTAGACATGATTTAAAGCATGACCAACAGGAGACCAGACAAATGTCCCCTGTCCAAATCTACTGGACTTCCTTCTTTTAAGGTGTCTTTGTTCATAATATAACTACAAACATCCAAGAGGGCAGACAGGCAGCCCCTCGTGTCCGGTTCCTATCAAAGAAGGGTCCGTATGAAGTGGTACACAGCTGCCACCACACACCAGGAAGGTCATACAGGATGAAGCTGACCAGTGAGA